>NC_141157.1:125376420-125679451 GCF_053477565.2 Lygodium microphyllum
TTGGGACAGCCATATACCATCATCACATCTGATCACCTCAATGCCAAGGAAGTACCTTAGCTCACCTAAATCCTTCATCTCAAACTTCATCTTCAAATAGCCCTTGACTTCAGCAATCCCACTATCACTATCACCTGTAATAATCAAGTCATCCACATAGATGACTATGATGACCAAACCTGCATCTCCCTTTCTCACATAAAGTGAGTGATCAGCATCAGAAACATAAAATCCAATATTGACAAGATACTCTCTGATCTTATCAGACCATGCTCTAGGTGCTTGCTTGAGCCCATAGAGTGCCTTCTTCAACCTGCACACATACGTGGGATGCTCTAAATCTTCATAACCTGCTGGCTGATCCATATACACTTCTTCCTGCAAATCACCATGCAAGAAGGCATTCTTTACATCCATTTGCTGCAACCTCCAACCTTTGGCTGCTGCCAAAGCAATCACACATCTGACAGTTGCCATCCTAGCAACTGGACTGAAGGTTTCATCATAATCTATGCCATATGTCTGGGCATAGCCTTTTGCAACCAGCCTAGCTTTGTACCTGCTAATAGAACCATCTGCATTGTGCTTAATCTTATAAACCCACTTACATCCAATAGCTTTCTTTCCCTTTGGCAATGATACTAGATCCCAAGTCTTATTGGCCTCTAATGCAGCCATCTCCTCATCCATTGCTGCATCCCAATGAGCATGACCAACAGCCTCCTCAAAACATGTGGGCTCAACATCCTCAACTAGTTTCACCATATAAGCATAATGGTGAGCTGCATAACCCTCAAAACCAAATCTTTTAACAGGGTATCTCACCCTGCTAGACCTGCGTACCACTGGATCACTCAATGGAGTCTTTGCATTAACACGTGCTCTCTGCACACCTGGAGTCCTCACTGAAGGAATGCCAAGCTCATCATCCAAGCTCTCTGAGCCACTGGAGTCTCCATCAAGAACTGCATCAATGCCTTCTGACACCTTATTCTTTCCTTTGTCTTTACCTGTAGTGCTACTAGATGCACCCGAAGATGTAGAGGTACTCCTTAGTCTCCCAGACCAAGGACTACCAGATGATGTCTCTGGTCCACTAAGAGTCTGTGATTCTTGCTTTTCAGCCTGCACATGAGTATCATGATCATCATCAACATCCAATGCATCACCACTAGATGCATACCAATTGCTCATTTCATCAAAGATGACATCCCTGCTCACTCTGAACTTACATGTGACAGGGTTGTAACAGCGATACCCTTTCTGCTCTAAAGAGTATCCAATAAAGACACACTTTTCAGCTTTTGGATCTAGTTTCTTCCGCAACTCATCTGGCACATGAACATACGCAATGCAGCCAAATACTTTCAAGTGTGAAACATCAGGCTTCTTACCTGTAAAACATTCTTCGGGAGTCATACCATGAACTGCAGCTGTGGGAGTTCTGTTCATAATATAAACAGCAGTATGAACAGCCTCAGACCAAAAATGCTTAGGCATATTCTTTTCAGCCATCAAGGCGCGTGCAACTTCTGCAATATGCCTGTTTTTCCTTTCTGCAACCCCATTTTGCTGTGGGGTATACCTGCATGTGAACTGTCTCTTTATCCCATGAGACCTCAAAAAATCACTGAACTCATTTGAGAGGTACTCTCCCCCTCCATCTGACCTCAGGCACTTTACTTTCAAGCCTGTTTCTCTTTCAACTGCAGCCTTGAAAGTTCTAAAGTGCTCAAAAGCTTCACTCTTTTCCTTCATAAAATATACCCACAGCTTTCTAGAGCAATCATCAATGAATGTGACAAAGTATGAACTGCCTCCAAGAGATACATTTTGTGTAGGCCCCCAAATGTCTGTATGCACAACATCAAGGATATTTCTGCTTACATCTCTGTCATGTGAAAAGGGTTGTCTTGCCTGCTTACCAAACTGACATGCTTCACACACCTTCTGAAATTCTGCAACTTTAAATGTAGGCAAACCTGTAACCAACCCTTTGGACTGCATTAATTTCAGCCTTTGTACATTTGCATGTCCAATGCGTTTGTGCCAAATTTCAATGTCTGCAACAACACCTTTTCCTTTGGCATACATAGCCGCATTCATAGTAGGAATTCCAGCATCTAGAGTGAACATACGTCCAACTCTACTTCCCTTTGCTACCAACCTGCACTTGTCATTGAAGTCTTCTACAAAGCAGCCCTTTGCATTAAATCTGACTTGCAGCCCTTGCTCTACCATTTGACCGACTGACACCAAATTCTTTGTAATAGATGGCACATGTAATACATCTGAAAGACTCTTTGTCTTACCATCATGCAATGACAAGGGAACTTTTCCAATGTGTGAAATTGGGTGGCATGAGTCATCACCCGTCTGCACATAACCTGCATTCTGCAAATCCTGCATCTCTCCAAACCATTCTGCATGGCTGGTCATATGATTGGATGCACCTGAATCAACATACCAAACATCTTCATGTGTTCCCTTTCCTGTAACAGCATTCAGCATATGCTGCATAACGAACAAACGTTCATTTTTGTCTTCATTCTGTCGTGAAGACGATGCATAGTTTCCTTGCTGCAACTTACCACTGCGGATATCATCTCTCTTAGCATAACATTGTGCTGCAATATGACCTGTTTTGCCACAGTAGTGGCACACAATACCAGAGTTGTTAGAACCTCTGTTCTGCCATCCACCTCTTCCTCTAAAGCTCCCCCTGCCTCTAAAGTTACCACGACCTCCTGAAACCTGCATATCGCCAAATTGCTGATTCAATCTGTTTTGCTGGTTGTCACTACCACGTCCTGTGCCACGGCCTCTTGAAGAGAACCTGCCACGTCCCCTTCCTGAACTGGAGTAGAAAGCTTGGACCTGTTCACCACTTCTTTCAGATGTCTCACTCTGCATGTTGATCTCTTCAGTGATCATAAGGGAGACCAATTCATCGAAATCTGGAAATGGCTTTCTGACATATACGGAAGTTACAAAAGACTTCCAAGCCTTTTCATTGTTAAGTCCACCCAAGGTAGACGACACCAAATCATCATCATCAGGCATTGCATCAATCGCTGCCAATGCATCTGCGATGCTTCTTACTTTCAGTGCATACTCATTGATAGACATCTTCCCTTTCTTCAATGTATTCAACTCTTGCTTGAGTTGAATCTTTCGTGCCTTTGTATTTACAGAAAACATACTTTCAAGTATGGTCCAAGCTGCATATGCATTCTCTGCATTTCTAATGTGTCCCAGCATGTTATTGTCAATTACTGCAGACAACCAATACATGACCTTCTTGTCTTTTGCATTCCATTCCTTTCGTGCCTTTGTCTCTTCTACAGTTGGAGGATCACTCACCTCCGGCTCCTTTTCTTCACCTGAAACGAACTCGTAGAGGCCTTTTCCAATAAGGAAGTTCGTGACACGAAACTTCCATGATGGGTAGTTGTTCTTGTCGAGCTTCTCAATGATGGGGCTTCCACTGTTCTCTGCCATTATCACAAAACTAATACCAAACAGCAAGCAAATCTTCTGCAACCCTTGACCTGTAGTGCACAGCAATACACCAGACAGCCTTTTTTACTGTCTGCTCAACAATACATGCAATCTGCAACCAGTTTGCAGATAAACCTTGTGTTTACTCACTGATAAACACCTTTGAACTTACAGATCTGAAATCTGTAACCTGCGCACCCACGTTCGGTCAATACAGTCGAAGTCACAGTGTACCCCGAAACTGCTGTCCGCAACCTTGCGGCTCTAAAACGGGCCCTGAAACGGCCTCAAATGCCCAAAATCTCTGTGGGTAAGCCCTAAAGGGCTTACCTGCAGAATATACAGCGCTCTTCGCGCACACCAAATCTCACTGCAATCTGAGATTTTTGCTCTGTCCTGCTTCCGGTGCCTCCACAGGCACTATCCAAGAGAAGGAGTGGAAGAATGGGAGAGATTCTTACCCGTAGCTTGCTTGCTCGAACCTTGCTTCTTCTCCTTTGCTTCAACCTTCGAAATCAGCCTCTCTCAATGGCGTGGCTCTGATACCATGTCAAGAATCGCGTGGTGGAGGGGATTGCTCAAGATGCTGCGTCGAACACACACAGAATGCACAAGGAGAAGCTCACTCAAGAGACAAGAAGAGAGATGGAGACCAAAACGTTTTCTTGCTGATTTTTTCTTCTTCTTCCACACACTTTACAATGTACACAAAGTATAGATAAGATACAACATAAAAGGAAAGTGGCCTACTAAGTCAAAACAATGCATAACCGACTACACTAGTCGAATAGCGCTATAACTATGCCAGCTGTAAATAGGTGTAACAACCTGAATATAATAAGTAATGAGTCAGTGGCCATGTGAGAGTCATAATGACCACCGACGTGCTAAGTGTAGATGTGTGGACCCATCTAACCAGGCGGTCCATCATCCATGTCCACATGTGTTGAGCTTGCCATCTCAACAAGGGTGCATATGATTTTCCTTTGCGTGCAATTCATTCACCCAAATGAGATATGATTTAGTATTCTTGCGTAGTGCACGTTTTGCTTGAGTATGCGAAAGCAGTGGAAACATATGAGATGCATGCATACCAAATAATGTAATAGATTTTCCTTGAAAATTAATATTCATTGTGTGCGTAGAATAATCTATATTTGGATTATGTTGGTGTCTCCATGGCATTCCTAGAATAATGTCGCTAGACTGTAATGGGACAACTAAGAGTTCTTTCAATATATGGACCAATTTGAATTTCTAAATCTTGAACTTCTTGTGTGCCATTGTACCTAGTGCCTAAAAATGCAGCTTTTATGCGATAGTGCGTAGGTACAGTATGCAATTTCAATTCCTTTACCAATTTTGCTGAAATAAAGTCATGGGTACTACCGTCATCATGCAATATAATTCTTTATTTTCCATGCACCATACATTTCATAGTCAACAATGAATGTGAAGTAGGCATACCTGGTAAAGTGTCAGAAGTAGTAGTAGGATCATCTTCTTCTTCAGTGAAATCCGGCATATCCTCATGCTCGTCTTCGTCCATAGCTCCAAGGTAGTTGATATGTGCTGATGGCTTCTTTGAATGACAATTTGCTGCGAGATGCCCTGGCTGGTGACACTTGTAGCATACGATGGGCTTGGCTTTGGTCACATTATTTGCAATGGCTGGGAGTCTGGGTATATTTGGATTTGCTTGTGGAATAGGTTTAGAATTTGAATTGGCAGTGGATGGTAGTGCAGGTGGTTTAAGCCAATTCTTGCGGAAAGATGGGGATGAAAAACGACCTGGATTAAACCTTCTGAAATTGGAATTGAATTGTTTAGATCCATAATTACCGTTTGCTTGGAATGGCTGTGGTCGTCGATCTCTTCCACGTAACTTATCTTCAGTGTCGTGAGCTAAGGAGATGGCGTCTTCAAGGGTAGCAGGCTTGAACATATTCACCTCAGCGTAGTAATGTCCAAGAAGTCCAGACATATACTTCCGCTTATTTGTCGTCTGTTGAGAATCAGCAATCACACTCAAACAGCCTCTTTGTATGGAATCTCAAGGTCAAGGATATGCAGGCTAAATTATCCCATATGCACAATAGTGCCTACTGCAGTTTCCTACTTTCCTATAAAGCATTGTACTTGCTTCCTTTCTTAATGCAATGATAGTACTCTTTTCATTTCAGTAGAGTGTCAATGTCATTGTCCACATACACAAGATTGTGTTTATGATTCCAAGTCTCAATCTTGGAACCTAATTCACTTGTGTAACAAACAGTGTCCATTCCATCATGAGTCTACACTTCTCCTTCCATCCTCCATAGCTTCCGGTTATGTCATGCTCTAGATCCCGCATTTCTAACATGGTATCAGAGCCCAGTTGGGCATGGCATTGCTTCTCCAGCCTCTCTTGATTCTTCTGAACCTCCATCCAGCTCAGTGTCAGTGTATGACTTCTTTTCTCAACTCTACTCTCACTGAAGCTTCCATGGCAGCCATAGCCAGCAGCACCCTATCAGATTGAACTGCTTATATCTCACTCCACAGGTCAAATCTCTTGGAGCTTCCTTCTGGAAAAGTATTCCCCAACTCATAAAGCTTCCTTGTATCACATCAATCCAGGACATTGGTGTCAAGATTGTGGGAGAGAAGGAAGGAGTCTCGCTTGAAGCTTTCTTGCTTGCACAATGGGGGAAGACACAAGGGTGGAGGCTGAAAACAGTTTTCCTCTTCTTAGTTGTGTAAGCCAAAAGAACTCAAGTACAAAGAAATAGAAGAACCCTATATATGGGTCTCAAACCAAACTCAACTAACTAAGGTGGCATACTAACTGAGCCACGAACTAGAGTAGATAAGGATAGCTATCATGTAGCTATTATTCATGGGCGGTGTACCAACCGCGTCTGCAACTGACAAGTCGGTGACATAAATATACAACGGTCACCCTGGCGTATCACGAGTGGAGCTCGATATCTCAACACTCCCCCTCGAGCTCAATCCCAATTCCTGCACACCAAGCAGGTCTCTGAACTTGCGCAGCTTCTCTGCGCCCAATGCCTTCGTGAATATGTCAGCTACCTGATCCTCTGTGCTGACATAAACTAGATCAATAAGACCTAGTAAAACCCTCTCTCGCACATAGTGATAATGCACCTCAATGTGCTTTGTTCTAGCATGATAGACTGGGTTATTTGCCAAGTGTATACTACTCATGTTGTCACAATAAATGACAACTGGCCCATCTGTAGACTGATGCATATCATAAAGTAGCTTATGCAACCAAGCTACCTCACATGCAGCCATTGTTGCACCCCTGTACTCAGCCTCTGTGCTCGACAAGGCAACTGTAGGCTGTTTCTTGCTGCTCCAAGTGACTGCAGCACTCCCAAAAGAGAATACATATCCACTGGTAGATCGTCTATCAGAAATACTACCAGCCCAATCAGCATCAGTGTATCCATGCAACTGTATCTGAACCCTAGTCTCATAAAATAGTCCATACTGCAATGTGGACTTCACATACCTAAGTATGCGTCTAGCCGCATCCAAATGTGGTTTCCTTGGAGCCTGCATAAACTGACTTACCAATCCAACAGCATAGCTCAAATCTGGCCTGGTAATAGTCATATAAATCAAACTTCCTACTATGCGTCTGTACATAGTAGGGTCTTCTAGAAGCTCACCTGCATCTGTGCTCAGCTTCACATTTTGCTCCAAAGGAACTGAAATAGGCTTACAGCCTGTCATCCCATATTTGGACAGCATGTCCAATCCATACTGCCTCTGCAAGAGCTGTATCCCACTTGGTGATCTAATCACCTCAATGCCCAAGAAATAACGCAGCTCTCCCAAATCCTTCATCTCAAACTTCTGCTTCAATAGCATTTTCACATGAAGGATATCTTCATCACTGTCACCTGTCATAATCAAATCATCAACATAAATGACAAGCAGCATAATACCTTTCTCTGTTTTTCTCACATAAAGTGAGAAATCTGCCTTGGAAATCTGAAAGCCAATAGTGACAAGATACTGTCCTATCTCTGTAGACCATGCTCTAGGTGCTTGCTTCAAGCCATACAAGGCTTTCTTCAACCTGCAAACAAACTCAGGATGAACAGCATGCACATAACCTGGTGGCTGCTCCATATAGACCTCTTCTTGCAAATCACCATGCAAGAAGGCATTCTTTACATCCATCTGATGTAAAGACCATCCCTTTGATGCAGCCATAGCAATGATTGCTCTTACGGTTGCCATCCTTGCAACCGGACTAAATGTTTCTTCATAGTCAATGCCATATGTTTGTGCATACCCCTTGACTACTAATCTTGCCTTGTATCTGTTCACAGAACCATCTGCATTGTGCTTCACCTTATAAACCCACTTACAGCCAATTGCATTCTTACCTTTAGGCAAAGGTACTAACTCCCATGTAGCATTTGCTTCCAAGGCATCCATTTCTTCATCCATGGCTTTCTCCCATTTTTCTTTTCCCATGGCTTGCTCAAAAGATGTGGGTTCTGGTTCATGTATCACTTTGACCATATATGCATAGTGAATGGCTGTAAATCCATCATATTTCAGCCTATCCACAGGATACCTAGCTCTTGTAGACCTGCGCAAAGTAGGTTCACTCCCAGGTGCTCTCAAAACATCCCTGGTCTTCCTTACTCCAGGTGTAACAATAGAAGGAATACCCAACTCATCATCAATGCTCTGTTCTGAGCCACTGGATTCACCATCCACATAAGAGTGACCTGCATTCACATCAAACATGGGCTGATCAACCTTCTCTTTTCCTTTTTGTGATACCTGCATACCACTATCTGCATTGCTTTGAGAAGATTCTCCTGATCTCAATCTGCCTGTCCATGGCGAAGAATGTGAACCACTGCTAGAGGACGCTCCAGGTCCACTAATATTTTGTGACTGCTGCTGTGAATTCTGTGTAGCATTACCATTTTGTGCATCTTCATCATCAATCACATTTACTGGTTTATACCAGCTACTCATCTCATCAAAAACAACATCTCTGCTCACTGTAAACTTACGAGTAGAAGGGTTATAGCATCTATACCCTTTTTGCTGCAGAGAGTAACCAATAAAGATGCACTTCTCAGCTTTTGGATCCAACTTGGATCTCAGCTCATCTGGCACATGTACATAGGCAATGCAACCAAAAATTTTCAAATGAGAAATATCTGGTTTCCTACCAGTATACCCCTCCTCTGGAGTCATTCCATGTATTGCTGCAGTGGGAGTCCTGTTCATTATGTAGACTGCTGTAGCAACTGCTTCAGCCCAATAAAAATCTGGCAAGTCTTTTTCATTGAGCATGGCACGAGATACCTCTCCAATATGCCTGTTTTTCCTTTCTGCAATTCCATTTTGTTGTGGGGTATAACTGCATGAATATTGCTGCTTTATGCCATGCTCCTGCAAGAACTTTGCAAACTCATTTGAGAGGTACTCTCCCCCTCCATCTGACCTTAGGCATTTTATCTGCAAGCCTATTTCTTTTTCAACCATAGCTTTAAGAGTTTTGAAATGCCCAAAAACTTCACTTTTCTTTTTCATAAAATACACCCAAACTTTTCTGCTATAGTCATCAATAAAACTGACAAAATAATGACAGCCTCCAAGAGATGCAGCTTTAGTAGTCCACACATCAGAGTGGATTAATTCCAATGGCTTCTCACTCTCTTGAACATGTCTAGGAAATGGTTTCCTTGCCTGTTTTCCAAACTGACAGGCTTCACATACCTTATGCATTTCTGCAACCTTGAATTTTGGCAATCCTGCAACAATATTTTGGGCCTGCATTGATTTAAGTCGCTGTACATTAACATGACCAATGCGTTTATGCCAGATATCAATATCTGCAACTACACCGGTCCCATGTGCAAACATTGCTGCACTCAATTCAGACATGTCTGCATCCAATGTAAACATTCTGCCCTTCTTCTTTCCTTTTGCTATCAAGCGACCTTTATTTTTCATATCCTCAACAAAGCATCCATGAGGATTAAATCTGACCTGCAAGCCCTGTTCAACCATTTGACCAACTGAAACCAGATTCTTGGTGATATTCGGGACATGAAATACATCGGACAGGTATTTCTTTTTCCCACCCTGCATAGACAAGGGAATTTTTCCAATCTGCACAATAGGATGTGCAGTATCATCACCAGTCTCCACAAATCCTGGTTTTTCCATTTTCCTTGCATCCTCCATCCATTCTGCATGACCTGTCATGTGGTTTGATGCACCTGAGTCAACATACCATACATCATTGCTTTCTTCTGCACTTGTCATAGAATTGTTCATGTGCTGCACCATGAACAAATGCTCATTTCTGTCATCACCCTGTCTACTAGAAGATGCATAATTCCCTTGTTGCAGTTTTCCATTCATGATGTCATTCTGCTTTTTATAGCAGTCTTTAGCCATATGACCCATTTTACCACAGTAGTAGCATTCAACATTACTGTTTGCATTTTGGCCTCTTTGCCATCCACCACGACCTCTTTGGCTCCCCCTGCCTCTAGAGTTACCACGTCCTCCTCCATAGGACTGGTTTTCTTGAGTTTGCTGCATATTCTGATTTCTGCCACGGCCTCCAAATCGGCCTCCTCTACCTCTGCCTCTACCTCTTCCAGCATTTGAGTAGAAGACAGCTTCTTTTGAAGTTCCTCCTGAAGAAGATGCACCACCATTTCTCTGTTACTCAGAAATTAGAAGAGCAATCAACTCCTCAAAATCAGGAAATCTTTCACGAACTGAAATGGATGTCCGAAACTGTGCATAATCCTTTCCTAGACCATTCAAGGTCACGGAAACTAAATCATCATCTTCCACTGGCGACCCAATGGAAGCAAGTGCATCTGCAATCTTCTTCACCTTCATGTGGTAGTCGTTGATGCTCATACTTTCTCTTTGCACATTATGCAACTCTTGCTTGAGCTGCATTTTCTTGGCTTGCGTATTTGTGCTATACATTTTTGACAAAGTATCCCATGCCTCCTTTGGCGTACTTGCATCCTGAATATGCACAATCATAGAGTCTGAAATACTGATAGACAGCCAATACATAACTTTCCTGGCTCTCTCATGCCATGTTTTATATGCCTGCATTTGTTGTTGATTGGGAACATCAGGAAGAACTGGTTCTTCTTCATTTCCTGCAACAAATTCCCAATATCCTTTTCCCATAAGGAAATTCGTCATTCTAAACTTCCATGCCTGGAAGTTGTTCTTGTCAAGCTTTTCAGTGACAATCTGTGAAAGAGAATCAGACGCCATTACAGAATACTGCAAGAAATTCTGTCACTGCAAAAAACACAGCTTCACCCTCACAAGGGCAAATCTGCAAAACTGGCGAAAGTGGTATTTGACCACACAGTCACTTCCTAGTGACGATTTTGCATAAACAGGAACCAAGGATGATTCTGAAACTCCCAATGTCTCTGCGCACAAGCATACGATGCAATTTCTACAGTAACTTTTCACCGACCTGTAGAACAGTGGTCGCACAGCATAGAACTGAGCCTTTTCTTGAGTGCGTGCAGAAAACTTCCGTCTGCAAAACAGGCCCCGAAATGGCCTCAAATCAAAAAAACAAGGTCGCCAAGGGCTAAAGCCCTCGCCCGCAGCATATACTGCCCTCTTGCTTCACCGCGAAGGGCGTCTCAACCTGAGACAATGCACTCCTGCAATTTCCGGCTGTGCTACCTGCAGAGATCTGCTCCCAAAACAGGAAATGAAAGCAACACTGCTCCTCTTACCAGACCACCGCGAGCTTGGCTTGCTTTCTTGAGCTCCTTACCACGAACAAGGCTCTGATACCATGTCAAGATTGTGGGAGAGAAGGAAGGAGTCTCGCTTGAAGCTTTCTTGCTTGCACAATGGGGGAAGACACACAAGGGTGGAGGCTGAAAACAGTTTTCCTCTTCTTAGTTGTGTAAGCCAAAAGAACTCAAGTACAAAGAAATAGAAGAACCCTATATATGGGTCTCAAACCAAACTCAACTAACTAAGGTGGCATACTAACTGAGCCACGAACTAGAGTAGATAAGGATAGCTATCATGTAGCTATTATTCATGGGCGGTGTACCAATCGCGTCTGCAACTGACAAGTCGGTGACATAAATATACAACGGTCACCCTGGCGTATCACGAGTGGAGCTCGATATCTCAACAATTGGACCATCTGGAGCTCAGCATTGTGAAAATCCCCAATCTCTATTCTGTGTCTGCCATAGCCAGACAGGACCTACCTTGCTTGGAGCTTTCATAACTCTTCAACCAGGCCATTTCAGCCCACGATTTCTTCTGGACAGTTGTTCCTCTGCTCAAGGCGTTTCATCTTGGCACAACAATCAATGACATTGATGCTCCCTGGCTCCAGCATTGCAGAAATTCGACCACGCTGTCCAGATCTGCGCCGAATCTGTTCGCGGCACCTGCGCGCCTCATACTGACCACGATCTGCACAATCTCCATGGGGCTTTGGTAGCCCATGACATAAGCTTCCTAGATATGTAAAAAGTTTTGAAAATGATGCACTGTAGCTCCTACAATAAGCAAAAAACCAGGCCCCTGTCTCAGAAACCCTAATTCCACCATAGCCAAAAGCTTCAAAATCTTGACATTTTTCACTGTTTCTCT
Organism: Lygodium microphyllum; assembly: GCF_053477565.2. Taxonomy (NCBI): domain Eukaryota; kingdom Viridiplantae; phylum Streptophyta; class Polypodiopsida; order Schizaeales; family Lygodiaceae; genus Lygodium; species Lygodium microphyllum. The sequence goes on from NC_141157.1 coordinate 125,388,589, forward strand.
CACTGAAGTTATCAACAGTGATTTTAATCACTGAGCAATACTCTCTGAAGTTCGTTAAAGTACTGTCACTCAGATCTGAAGACATCAGCATCAAATCAAGAAGGGGAAGATCACTTGGAGAAAAAGACTTTTGCAGATTTGGTATTCATTGACACTCAGTTAGTGCTTTTTAGCACTTGTGTCTCTCAATCAATTCTTCTGTTGCTCAAATCTAATAAAGTCTGAAGTTGATTTGCTACTGTTCCCGTAAATCTAACATGGGCAAAGACTCGCCAAATGCTCGATTCAAAGGAGTCGGATTCCACACTTGGCAAACCCGCATCAAGCTCATCCTGATGAAGAAGGGTCTCTGGGCCATCACAAATGGCAAAGAGAAGAAACCGCGGGACGCGGACCTTGCAACTACTTGGCAAAAGAATGATGACAGAGCCCAGGCCATTATCAAATTGGAGCTAGACGACAGTTATATCCATCATGTGGATAACTGTGAGACCTCACAGGATACATGGAAAAGACTTGACACCCTGTTCGGTGCACAATCTAAATCATCAAAGTATGGTCTCCTAATTGAATTCTTCAGGCTTGAAATGAAGTCCAGCACATCACTTGCCACACATCTTAATTACATGGAAGGACTCCTAACCCAACTTGTAGGAATCAACATTAAAATGGATGAAGATGTTTGCATCGGTGTTCTACTTAAGAGCTTGCCTCCTGAATATAATAACGTATCAACAACTTTAATCAACATGCCAAATCCTGAACTTGTTGATATCCAGGCATCACTGTTAGAAGAAGAAAAGAAGCTAAAAACTAAAGAAGAACCAAGTACCTCTAGAGATGAGCATGCATTATATGTTGGCAACAGGTACAAAGGCAAGAAAGATCAGCTCTTTTGTGACTTCTGCAAAAGGACCGGACACACCGAGAAGTTCTGCCACGCAAGAAAGAGATCCCAAAAGGCCTATCTAGTCGCAGTCAAAGAAGAAGAAGAAAATGAAGCAAAGGAAGAAGAAGATGAAGATCACCAGGATCGGAAGGACAAGACTCATCAGTCCTTGTACTCTCATAATTCTGATAGATTGTTTTAATAGCCTTGTATTTTCCTTACCCTAATGCTTCCTGCCATAAGCTAAGTAAACTCCTTATGTAACTTGGCATTACAGTCCCTGTACACTTTGTGAGGCCCCTGTTACAGCCTCTGGATGTCCACCATGTTTATGGTACCCACACTTAGCTTTTTCTGCAACAGCCTCTGGTGTTTTGCCATGTCTGTGGTATACCCACACTTTGCAGGTGGTTCTCATTACAGCCTCTACACACTTTGTGCCTTTCCTAGTTGTGATTGAGGAGGGGTGTTGAGAATCAGCAATCACACTCAAACAGCCTCTTTGTATGGAATCTCAGGGTCAAGGATATGCAGGCTAAATTATCCCATATGCACAATAGTGCCTACTGCAGTTTCCTACTTTCCTATAAAGCATTGTACTTGCTTCCTTTCTTAATGCAATGATAGTACTCTTTTCATTTCAGTAGAGTGTCAATGTCATTGTCTACATACACAAGATTGTGTTTATGAGTCCAAGTCTCAATCTTGGAACCTAATTCACTTGTGTAACAAACAGTGTCCATTCCATCATGAGTCTACACTTCTCCTTCCATCCTCCATAGCTTCCGGTTATGTCATGCTCTAGATCCCGCATTTCTAACATCGTCTCTGGTACGTCTTCAAGCATGCGTTGTTGTAGGAGTGCATTCCAAAAACGCTCTGTATACTGTGGAATAGGCTCACGATCGCGTTGTTGAAGTAAATCCCATTGCTTGATAGCCTTCTCATGAAATTGCGGTGGAAGGAAATTTTGCATGAACTTCTTCTTGAAATCTTCCCATGTAGCAGGACATTCTATGCTCTTGCGGACTACAGTCCACCAAAGTGATGCTCTGTCTATCAGATGATTAGTAACACACTTGATTTTATCTTTCTAAGGATAAGTTTCCTCATGGAAATAGTCATCAAACTGGCTAATGAATGATAAAACAGTCTTTCCTTCTCTTATGCCATTGAAAGTGCGAAACTTGAAACTTCGTTTACTTATCTTGGATTCCTTGCGAATGGTTTGTGCTTCAAGAGTGGCGTCGATGGTACGGCGAATCAAATCTTCAGCTTGAGGTTCTTCTTTATCAGTGGACGCTCCTTGTAGCTTTGTCAATTGCGCTTGCAAGGCTTGCCTAGCTCTTCGCTCTTCTTCCAATTGCAGCATGATAAGATCCAGCTTTTGTTCCATGGTAGGCTCGGGTAGATCGTCTTCAGCCATAGGATCATCCATATGTGGGGTAGTCATCCTGTAAAACTCAATAAACCTTTCTCACTCAAAATCAGTTAGCGGGATGAGCGTAGCTCAAATTTGGGGTTACAAGGCTATGTATTTTTGGGTATTTTCTTCTTCAATTTTCAGAAATTCTGCAATATTTCTGTCTCCATTTGCTGAAAGTACTTCAACGAACTTGTAGATAGGTAGAACAGCTTGCTGCGAACAACTTTCCAGTTCAGAGTTTTTTCATACGAACAAGTCTTCTATGAGTTTTAAACACTAGTCAGTTCTGATTTAGTCTGACTTGCAGAGTTGCAGACTTAACAGACTTGCAGAGTTGTTGACTTGCTGGACTTAGGCCGACTTGCAGAACTTGATTCCAAGTGACTTACTGAACTTGACTTCTGGAGCGCAGGACCCGGAGTATATCGACTTCTCTGCCCTGTGTAACTTGCAAAGTATTGTGTGACTTAAGCTTAATGAATTAAGCTTAAGCTTAATAAGCTTAATAGCTTAAGCTTAGTAGGGAGAGAGTAGCGACTGAAAACGGCGCAGATCGTGGAGGTCAAGAGGAGGTGTTTGATGACGTCGCGCGAATTTCGGACAGCCTCAGATACCTCGTGGAGAATTTTTGTGGAGCTTCTTTAATTTCCTAAGTCTTTTAAGCTTGAAGACTAAGCTTTTTGAAGAAATAGATATGGCTTCTTACTGTTTTATCCACGACTTGTTCATGGAGATGAGGGAGTGGTCCTCCGCCTGCAAAGATTGGTCCTTCGCGATCTGACAGTGGAAACAGGGGTTCTTGATCGCCAGAAGTCTGCCTGTATCGACGGTTCGCGACGAGATTGACTGTAGAGGCCGTTTGTTCCTGGAGCTCCGCCTTCGCCCGAGATTGGTAGCGATTGGAAGCTCTTGATCTCTACTGCGCTCTGATACCACTGGTGCGCAGATCGGACGCAGATAGCTCACGTGGTGAATCCCGGAAGGTCCCCAAGAACAAAGTACTCTACTTTTTAGCACAAAAACCCATGTAAAAGCAAGCACGACAAGAGACAAGAGACAAATTGGGTTCAATCTCCCCCATGCCTTGTGTGAGCGCTTCACAAAGCATGTATTTAATGTATATTTCCAATCTTCATGCTCAATAATAGCCCAATTACAAAAATATGACAAGCTTTTAGCTTTTGAGTTTGCTTTCTACCAAAAATAGGAAAATAAAGCTAATGGACGGTGCCCATAGTGTCTGGCACGCCCAATCTCAATGTCCAAATAGAAATAACATATCCAAGCGCATAAGCGCATACAAAATAAATAATCGATGTCTCAATAGACATAACAAAATATAGGCGTGACGCCTATCAAAATCTAGTCCAAGAGTCGAAAACCCGCTAGACTCCAATGCTTTCCTCCGCCACTGCTGCTATCTCTACACATCAACTGAAGCATTCACAATCGTTAGTAAAATAACACAATTAAACCGACAAAAGTGAATACCTAGCAGTCTTCAGCTACATAAATAAATCAACTGGTTAGAAATAAATCCTAACCTTAATTTATTACGAGTGCGCACTCTAAACTCATGAACGTTTATTAATTTAATATGCATTTTGCGGAATCACCCGCTATGGAATCACCCATGTACACACTAAATTAATGAAACGCCCGAAAAGGACAGGCGTCCCCATCAACTTCTCGCACAAAGAATCCTCTTTGCGTATGAGCTCCGGTCATCTAAGTTTACGGAATCCACCGTAAAACCTCACGGAATCCACCGTGGAATATGCCTCCTGGCATCACTAGTTGTGACCGATGCTAGCGGATCAGGAATAGGAGCCGTACTAATGCAAGACAATCATCCAATAGCATATTCTAGTTCTAAGCTAAAACCCTCTGAACTCAAATATTCCACTTATGACAAAGAACTATTAGCAGTTGTACAAGCATTAAGACAGTGGAAACACTACTTAATGGGTTCAGAATTCATGATAAAGACCGATCAGCAAAGCATTAGACATTTACTTAGTCAACCCCAAATTTCTGACCGTCATATCAAATGGGCTTCCTTCATTCAAAGTTTTCATCCTATCATTCAATACCAACCTGGACAAGAAAATGTAGTTGCTGATGCATTGAGTAAAAGACCTACAATTCATAATATTTATGTCATATCTTTTGATTCTTTGATTGCTATGAAAGATACATATCACCAGGATATTACTTTTCATTTTGATTGGCAAAAATTAGTTCAAAATAATTTCATTCCTGTTGATTCATTGTCATATAATGATGGATTTATGTTTTTTGAAAAGAGACTGTGTGTTACTATTCCATTCCGATCTTTTATTTTGAATGAAATTCATTGTCCCCCATATCAAGGTCATAGAGGTATCATTTCTACATTACGCATGTTAACTGAAGATTTTTATTGGCCGCATATGGATGCAGATGTATCTAATTTCGTTTCTGAATGTTTGATTTGTCAAAGAATAAAGAGACATCATGGTAAACAGTATGGATTATTAATGCATTTATCTATTCCATCTAAACCTTGGGAGCATATTTCTATGGATTTCATTACTGGTTTACCAAATACTAAATCTAACCATGACATGATTTGGACAGTTGTAGATAGATTTAGTAAGCAAGCATATTTCATTCCATGTAAGAAAACTTTAACAACATCACAAGCAGCACAATTATTTTTGAAAACTGTTTTTACTAACAAAGGATTGCCAAAAGTGATTATTTCAGATCGTGATTCTAGATTTTGTAGCAATTTTTGGATTACACTGTTTGCAAATCTAGGCACAAATATTGATTTCTCATCTGCATTTCATCCAGAAACAAATGGACAAACAGAAGCTACAAATAGCACCATTCTAGATCTTTTACGTGCATATATATCTCTAAACCTCAGACATGGGACACTCATTTGCATTTATTACAGTTTGCATACAACAATAAACCGCACACATCTACAAAGAAAGCACCTTTTGAAGTCATTTATGGATATAGATTATCTACACCCGTTGCATCTTTGTCTAATAAAATTCAGAGTGCTGATGATATTGCTACTATGCATAACAGTATTTTTGATGAGGTTAAGGATATGATTGCTAAAGCCCAGCAATCATATACCAAACAAGCCAACAAGAAAAGACAAGCCATGAATTTCAAAGTTGATGATTATGTTTGGCTTAGAATAGAAAAACGTAGACTGCAAAGTGTAGATAGACATCCAGTTGCCAAATTAGCTCCTAGATTCTATGGACCATTTAGAATCATTCATAAGATTAATGATAATACATTCAAGTTAGAATTACCATCTCATTGGAAAATTCACAATACATTTCACATTAGTTTATTGAGACCATTTAGAGGCCAATTACCTATCCACCCTGTTTATGAAAACCCACCTTTATTAGAAGAAGAGACTGAAATACTTGAACCAGACGCCATCATAGACACTGACTACATGACCACTAGAACTGGTCGAAGGTATTCTAGATATCTAGTAAAATTTAAGAACCATCCTGTAGAGGAAGCACAATGGATGCACGCTAGAGACTTAAATGCTTTCCCCACTCTGTTAGCTCCACATTGAGCTAATAGCAATTGAGGTCAATTGCTATCCCACCCCGGGGGTATGATGCCAGGAGGCATATTCCACGGTGGATTCCGTGAGGTTTTACGGTGGATTCTGTAAACTTAGATGACCGGGGCTCATACACAAAGAGGATTCTTTGTGCGAGAAGTTGATGGGGACGGCTGTCCTTTTCGGGCGTTTCATTAATTTAGTGTGTACGTGGGTGATTCCATAGCGGGTGATTCCGCAAAATGCATATTAAATTAATAAACGTTTATGAGTTTAGAGTGCGCACTCGTAATAAATTAAGGTTAGGATTTATTTCTAACCAGTTGATTTATTTATGTAGCTGAAGACTGCTAGATATTCACTTTTGTCAGTTTAATTGTATTATTTTACTAACGATTGTGAATGCTTCAGTTGATGTGTAGAGATAGCAGCAGTGGCGGAGGAAAGCATTGGAGTCTAGCGAGTATTCGACCTTTGGATTATATTTTGATAGGCGCCACACCTATATTTTGTTATGTCTATTGAGGCATTGATTATTGATTATTATTTTGTATGCGCCTATGCGCACGAATATGTTATTTCTATTTGGACATTGAGATTGGGCGTGCCAGACTCTATGGGCACTGTCCATTAGCTTTATTTCCTATTTTTGTAGAAAGCAAACTCAAAAGCTAAAATCTTGTCATATTTTTGTAAATTGGGCTATTATTGAGCATGAAGATGGAAATATACATAAAAATACATGCTTTGTGAAGCGCTCACACAAGGCATGGGGGGAGATTGAACCCAATTGGTCTCTTTCTTCTTGTCGTTCATGCTTTTACATTGTTTTTTGTGCAAAAAGGTAGAGTTATTGTTCTTGGGGACCTTCCGGGATTCACTACGTGAGCATACACGACCGTTCTGCGCACTAGATAAGCATGAAAGCCAGCACAATTTTCGGCGTTGAATAAGGGTGCAAGTTGGGAGAAGAGATCTGCAGATTCGAATCACACAAGTGTTACTCAAAGTGGAGCTTTGCAATACAATTCAAGCTTGGGAAAAAAGGAGTGGCAGAAACTTCATCTCCTGCCAAGTAAGTAGCACTTTTAGCAGAGAACAAACAGTTTTTGTGGCTGTCCAAATTGTGTATTTAAAGTGTAGTAGCCCATACAAAAGGGGAGCTCGATTATGAGTCTTGAGGGAGGACTAGGCCTGACCTGTGTATGCTAAGTTTGATCTCCCATATCAAGAGTGACATTAAATCCACTCTCTTGAGCCTTTTAAGAGCTGAATAGGGACTATTATTGGTCTTTCAGTCCTATAAATTGAAGGACTGAAATCCATCTACTTGCTCTATTGATTATCTTGACCCAAAGGGCTCATCCTTGCTCTTGGAAAGTTTATTGCAAGCTCCTATTATAGAAGCTTGATGAGGGATATGTCAAGAAGTTTTCTTGACTTGATTTTCGGAAGAAAAGTGGGCTGAATATTTTAGCCCAAACAAAGATTTGTGGCAGCAGCACTTATCTTTCTCCCATTGAAGATTCATGGCATTGCTATGCTTGATGCAAGTGGATATAGCATAAGCATTATGGAAGAGATAACAAGAGAGCATCTTGATTGCTCTATGTACGTGCTCTGAAATAGGTGGCCAATTTTAAATCAAAAAAGGGCAGCAAGAATTCCTTCGTCTCCCCTACTTCTACATGCCTATTACAAGCTACCTATTGCTTACTACATGTTCTTGAATATATGGTTGTTTTTGTACCTCATCGAAGTGTCTTCTTGGGAGTTAAATGCCATGAATGTGGGCTGAAATAGGCAGCCCTCATAGTGATTTGAGGACAGCAATGCCTCTTACTTCTCTATTGTTCCATATGGTATGATTTATACTTGTATTTGGTTGATCTATACACTCTTTGTTAGGGAAAGTTTATGTTATCAACAAAGGTGAATTTTGGAAGTTTTATGGGCTGATTTAGGCTGAAATCTTTAGTTACATTCAAAGAACTAGCTACAATAGTGGATTTTTACTTCATTTCTTGCTCTACAAGTGATATCTTGTCAAATTATGCAAGTATTATGTGTCCCTATGATAAGGCAATGCTTGAAGACCATTCATAGATTCTATGAATTGAATTAAAAGAAGCTTTTCCTCTTTATTTCTTGGCTATGGTAACTTAACCTCATATGAATCTTTTTTTGAAGCTCTTTTGAAGAAAAGTTATTTATCCATCAAGCCTTGTAATTGACTCATAAGCTTCAGTTTACATTGAATGTAATCATACAAAGTTGAATGATGGGATGCAGGGTTGTTTTTGATACTTGTACTTAACTTCATAATTCGTGATTACTCTTAAAGTCAAGAAAACAAGCTTGGCTTGAATTAAAGCTTATGAGGTAACATGCTTGTGATTTGTGCTAAGAACTTGCAATTGGAAGCCCTGCATTTGGCTTGGAACCTTCAACTCTTCTCTTATCTCTACCATCTCTGGAGTCTAAACTCTTGAACTCCAAGATTCTTCTTTATCAAAACCCTGTGAAAGACCATGAAGTACCTCTTGAACCTTTAAGCATTCAATGCCAACTACGTATCTCTTGAAGCCACATCTCCAATTATCTTGTCTAGTTTTCTTGCCAAACCCATGTGGTGACCTTCAGCCCTACGCACTGCGACATTGTGGGATGATGCTGGAGCATAAAGGAGCATAGATAAAGGTTGGAAGGATCGTAATCAGTTTGTTGGAAACCGTCAGCAAGCCTCCAATCATGAGATATGTACGTCATAAGGCCCGATTCTATGAGTAAGCGATAGATTTTATTATTTTATGATAAATTTTGGTTGAAAATGGTTGCATTTGGTTGCCAATACTCTAATCTATTAGAAATATTAAAGATATCAAGAAAAATCACTGATCTAGTGATTTCTTTATAAACACACAGAACCTGCAACATCGCGATTCTAAAAGGAAAATCATGCGGTTTTGAAGTTTTGTCGTGCATATAGTGTTCGTATGGGATGGAATATGATAGAAAAATAGTTCTCAATAAGATCAATCGGTTTAAATCAATAAATAGGAAAAGATTAATAAGTACCAATAAATAAATGGAAAAAAATAAAGAAAAAAAATAGATTTTTGCATCCAAAAAATAGAAAAAAACAACATTTGTGTTTGTGAATGTATGATAAGGCTAAGGCATGAGATCTAGCCTCAGTTCAACCCTATCTCTTTGTTAAAGTGGATTTTTATTTCTTTCATGAAGGAAAAATACATTTAAAAACTACTCTCTCTAAAACTGCCACCGAATGCACAACCTTAAGCGGTAGGGAGAAGGGAGGTGTTAAGTGCTTAAAATACACTCAATTCTAAGCTTTTTTTGATGCATGACATATAGGTTACATGTGATTTAAAGTTAAGAGGGTCGAATAGCTCGAGCACCTTGGTGTTGGCCCTATGCAACGTAGCAATCTCGGTTTTGAGAAAAGGCACAAAAAGACATGTTTTTGCACCTTCACAATGCTAGTTGCCAATAAGAAAATTGTTTGAGCACTATAAATCATACAAATTGCATTGCATGCAACATATGGTATCATCCTGGATGCATAGCAATTATTTTTATGAACAATGACCTACGTTGGAGGAGGTGAGGCACCCTAAGCTATAGGGTTAGTGATTCGATCTCTTTTGGGAATATTCAGTAAGGATTATCTATTATCTCCTGGATTAGTCGATTAAAAGAGTGGATTATGTATCAAACATGCTCTATGTGTTTATGGTGCATCTTAGGGCCAATCCACGAGCTGTAGGAGAGCCATAGTGGGACCGTGGCAATCAGCCGAGGGGCGCTCCCTTTGTTTGTGCTTATGCGGTGTATTACACTAATATGAGCAGGGTCTCCCTTTGAGGAGTGTGCAAAGGGTTATCCGTTGGATTACAATCCATACAAATGGACACATTGCTGAAGAATGTTGGAAGAAGCAAGCAAATCAAAGAAGTAGGCAGCAAGGTCACTGTTTCTCATCCAGTCATGTAGAGCATGAGAGTGGTGATTGGTTATTTTCTATGACTTATGTACGGAACAAGGCTACTCATCAAGAAAAGTTAGATGACATATGGTATAAAGATTTAGGAGCATCAAACCATATGACACCACATGGGGAGTGGTTTGATGAAATGAAAGCAGGAACAAGTAGTTATGTATGTGCACGAGATGACACTCAACATGACACATCTCATATAGGAGTTGTTCCATTGGTTATGCTTGATGGTAAGAAGAAGAAATTGTATGATGTTTTGCATGTTCTATCAATCATGAAAAGCTTATTATTTGTTGGCTAGATGGTTAAACAAAACTTGTAGGTACGGTTTAACAAAGGTGATTGTTTTATAGAGGAATATGGCAAAGGTTACAAGATGATTACAAAGGGAAAAACACATGGAAGAATGTTTACATTGAATGCAAATATTCCTAAGCTAAAAGCTACAATGTTTGCTCATGATGATGCAAGTGTGCAGAGACATAGATATCTGGCATAAACACTTGATTTGGGACATGTTCAAACACAAAGATAAAGTTCTTGACAGCTTTATGGATGTAAACATCATGCAGAGAAAGAGTTTAGTTGTTATGTCTCATGCCTATGATCTAATGGTGGTAGTGAATATGTGTCAAAGGAGTTTGTTGACAAGTACTTGACTAAGTATGGGATCCATTGTGCATGCCTATTGGTTGTTGATTGTCACTATTTGATAATATAAGTTTTCATGCAATATATTAATGTATTCTTAAGCTATTTATTAATCAATATAGAATTATTTTGTCTAGTTTGTCTCTTGAATGCCATTTGTAACTATCTATTGATACATAAGTTTTCATGCAATGTACTGATATGCCCCCAAACTATTCATTAATCAAGATACATTACTTTGTCTACTTCATCTTTGAATAATTTCCCCTCTATTTTTTTCATAATTCTTTTCTAATCAATGCATTGTGAGTAGTATTCTTAATCACATTGCACCATGTGTCAATTATAGATATGATATTCTGTGGTATTTTAGTGAGAAGTTTATACTCGATTGTGATGTGTGGTATTTCCAGTAAGATTTTATACCTATTCTATTCAAGAATGTTCATGATTGTGAGCACCAAGGCTTACATTATTTTTTCCACTTTGTCTCTAAGTAATCGTCTCTTCAATTTCATTTGTAACTATCTATTGACATATAAGTTTTCATGCAATATATTGATGTGCCCTCAAAGTATTTAGTAATCATTGTCTACTTCCTCTTGAAATAATTGGCTCTCTATTTTTTTGGAATTCTTTTCTAATCAATGGATTGTGGGTATTATGCTTAACCACATAGCACACTATAGTGAGTATAGATATCAGATCATGTGGTATTTTGGTAAGATGCTTATACTCAATTGTGATGTGTGTTGCATTCTTGTGAGATCTTTATACTTATGCTATTCTAGTAAGATGGTTATATGTGTGGTATCGTGATAAGATGTTTATACCCAATTAGACCTTCATGTCTCAAAATGTCAAATGACATCCTGTACCTTTGATTTTTGTGTGACTTACTAATCTAGACTTTTAACAATTTATCGATTCTTGATGAAAGTTGTGGTGATATATTGGGTGTCTTTAATTAACACTTTTTTTAGGAACATTCATAAGGTGTGGCTAATTACATCACATGGTCTTGGATATAGATGGCATTTGATGTGGCTAGCATTTTCCTAGGTTCACATGGTGGCAATAAAGTCAATTAAAGGATCTATTAGTCATATTATGATGAGACATGTGAGGTTTCTTACCTATGTAGTGAACCTAGCATTTGAATACTACTTTATACAAGCATCCTAAGGCCATGTATTTGTATATCTTAACATGTCATAGCATGTAGTGGGAGATCACGCTCAATCACCAAGACCCATGGACCGCTTATTGTTCAAGCATTTCATGCGAGTTCTAATGGTGATCTCTCACCTAGCTGATGTGCTTCCAATCCTGCGGGTGTAGTGAGCTTACCTTGATGCCCAAATGAGTGGACCACTACAAGGGAATGGGGCAATAGCGACGCCGATTAGCGACGGCGGATGTCGACGTCGCTATAGGCGTCGCTATATGCGTCGCAATTGGCGTCGCTATATGCATCGCTATTTGCGTCGCATTTGCGACGCAAATAGCGACGCCAATTGCGACGCCGCAGGGAAAAAAAGCGCGGCCGAAACCAGAGCGCCGTTTTCATTTTGTTTTCTTCGCCTTTTGAGAGCGAGAGCGAGGGAGAGAGCGAGGAAGAGAGCCAAGGCTTTGTGGGAGAAGAGGAGGAAGAGACTTGCCGCCGCCGCCGCCGCCGCCACCGCCACCGTCGTTGTTCGTGAAGGAGAGGAGGAGCCCTCGTTGCAAAGAGAAGCCGCCCACGCTCGCCATATCTCATTGGTGAGTCTCCCTCTCTCTTTCTTTTACTTGTTGAAGGTTTAAATCGTTCTCTTTTGTTTGTTTAGGAGAGGAAATGAAAGAGAAGGAGAGGGAGAGGGAGAGAGAGGGAGAGAAAGAGAGGGAGAGGGAGAGAAAGAGAGGGAGAGTGCATTCTCTCTCTCCCTTTTGCTTGTTTAATGTTTAAATTACTTTCTTCTTTGCTTGTTTAGGAGAGGAAACGAGAGAGTAAGAGAGAGGGAGAGGGAGAGGGAGAGGGAGAGGGAGAGGGAGAGGGAAAGAAAGAGAAAGAGAAATAGAGGGAGAGGGAGAGGGAGGGGGAGGAAATAGGAGAGGGAGAAGGAGGGAGAGTGCATTCTCTCTCTCCCTCCCTCTCCCTTTTGCTTGTTTAATGTTTGAATCACTTTATTTTTTACTTGTTTAGGAGAGGAAATGAGAGAGAAAGAGAGTGAGAGGGAGAGGAAGGGAAAGGAAATGAGAGAGGGATAGAAAGAGAAAGAGAGGGAGAGTGCATTGTATCTCTCCCTCTCCCTTTTGCTTGGAGGATGTTTAAATCACTTTATTTTTTGCTTGTTTAGGAAATGAGAGAGAAAGAGAGATAGAGAGGGAGAGGGAAAAAAAGAGAAAGAGAGGGAGAGGGAGAGGAAGAGGGACAGGGAGGGGGAGGGGAAGGAAATGAGGGAGGGAGAGGGAGAGGGAGAGGGAGAGGGAGAGGGAGAAAGAGGGAGGGAGAGGGAGAGGGAGGGGGAGGGAGGAAATGAGAGAGGGAGAGAAAGAGAACGAGAGGAAGAGGGTGAGGGTGAGAGAAAGAGAGGAAGAGAGGGAGAGGGAGAGAAAGAGAGGGAGAGGGAGAGAAAGAGAGGGAGAGGGAAGGGAAGAAAATTTAAGATAATATACGTATTGATAATGGTATGCAATGTGCTTTGCATACGGCCACGTACTTCATCAAAATGAACCCAAAATTATTGTTATAGAAAAAGAAACCCTTAAATTGAGTATAGGATAATTTCTCTCAGGTCTTATGACTATGAGTAGAATTGATTGAAATAAATTTTATTACTATAGTTATAAAATTTCATAGATGGCGCGCATTAATTTTAAAATGGATTACTTATACTCAAAGCCGAGATATAACAAAAAATTATCTACCGAGACAAACAGATCGTTGAGCATGATACAAGGCCGAGATATAACATCGGAAAATCTCTCGACTACTATATACAATGCAAGGTTTATGGTCAACTTGCAACTTGACGTACATCTCCATAAAGCTATCCATTTAAGCCTTGTTTGCTGTAATGTAGATAAGATGGCAAACGAAGAAGGTCCTATTGTTCAAGACCGCGAGTCGTATCTTAATCAGCGTGTCCCATGTCCTTGCTCTCAATGCAAGTTGGCAATTAGACGAAAACGCCGATTGTCTATAGAACACGTACGACGATTTGGCGAGTTTCAATCTGAGATCATTGATTAGGCGATTGCAGACTTTCAGCAAACGGTACTTAAAGTTAGCATTTTTCATGCATTGTACTCTCAAGCTAATTGAAAACCATACACAATAAGATTGGGTCTTGTTGGTAAATTTTGTATCCAGGGGGGTGATGTCTCGACCCAAGGGGGAGTGCACCCTTTGCGGCCAATTAGAAGAGTTCGTGGACGTGCGATGGATGGATTGCAGGAGCCAATCGACCACTCGCAAGGCCCATCTATACCGTCAATGCCAGAGGAGACAGACAACCTTCCCGACTTGCCTACAATCTTGGAGCCTGAGATGGAGGCAATGATCGATGCATTGATTCCCATGGATGTTGAGACATCTGACCCGCTCAGAGAGGAAGCATCCATACCATTATATGATGGGTGCCGAGTATCTCGGTTGAAGACATTGCTTGCACTCTTAAGTGTGCAAGCAAAATACGGTTGGAGCGATACGAGTGTGACTGAGTTATTCAGGTACCTTGCACACAGACTTCATTGTTTTTTTTTTAAACAGTATTATTGCAAACATGGATAGATTTTTCAAGGTGTTTTATGATTTTTTCAGGTTATTGAAATATCATATATTGCCACCTGCAAACACCATGCCTGAGTCTCGTGATGATGCGCGACATGTTTTACGGAAGCTTGGCATGGACTACAATAACATCCATGCATGTATCAACGACTGCATATTGTTTCGAGATGAATACGAGAGTATGGAGACATGCCCAAAGTGTGGTGCTCACAGGTATCGACAGGACTTGCAAGGGCAAACCATCCCTCAAAAAGTCCTCAGACACTTTCCGCTCATCCCCCGCATAAACCACATGTTTCGCACGTCTGCCATGGCAAGCTTGACAACGTGGCATGTGCAGAATAGGTCCACGGATGGAGTTCAACGAATATCAGCAGATTCGCGCGCATGGAGCCACATTGACTCTACCTTCCCAGGCTTTGCGCGAGAGCCAAGGAATCTTCGGCTCGGTCTCGCCATGGATGGTGTGAACCCATTCGGTCTGCGCTTGACTTCTTACAGTGTGTGGCCTATAGTGCTTGTCAACTACAACATTCCTCCATGGCTTTCTACGAAGAAAGGACATCTCATCCTTAGCTTGCTCGTCCCGGGCCGCTACAAAGTAAAAAATATGGACGTGTATCTTCGTCCATTAGTCGATGAGCTTAAGATTTTGTGGGAGGAGGGGGTCACGGTGCAAGATATGAGCAGGCGCGATGGTCGGCGGTCAGCCAATATTCGAGCCATTCTCATGTGGACGATGCATGACTTTCCGGGATTGGGAGAGTGCTCAGGTGAGCATACCTTTGTTCTCGCCGGTAATATCTATATTTTATTTCATTCAATCAAGTATTCACTAGGTTGTGGATCGCCTTGCAGGTCTCGTTACCTCAGGTTATCATGCATGTCCATTGTGTGGGCTACAGTTAGACTCCCGAAGGTCACGAACCATGAAGAAGATGGTATACCAAGGACACGCCGCTTTCTTGTCGGAGGATCATGAACTCAGGGAAGGTTTTCTTGGACGACCTCCAGCACGTATGAACGCTGCAAGCTGGTACGAGCTGAAAATGGTAAACTCGGATTCACATCCAAATGGAATGTGGCGGTTCTCAATTTTCTACAAGTTGCCATATTGGACCCACTTACAGGTCAACCACTTGTTGGATCCCATGCATATTTTCAAAAATGTGGGCAGCTTGCTATGGGACCACATCACAGGAAAGAGAGACACTATAGGGGCACGAATGGATTTAAAGGAGGTAGGTAAGATGGAGGCGCTTTGGCCGCAGTCGAGTGCTGAAGGGGGAGTGCAGCTTCCTCGCGCTCCCTGGGTTTTGTCTACCAAAGAAGAGCGCATTGTGAAGCAAGTAATCAAGTCTATCCGCACTCCGACGGGTATGATGCGTTCTCTCAGGTCCGCATTTTCTAAAGATGACCAGATTTCTGGGCTAAAATCCCATGATTGGCATAAGATATGTCAGGTTTGTGAACAGAATGGATTTTAATTAGCGTGGACATTTTGAAATTTGAAAAGTGACCATTATTCTTAATGCTTTCTCATTTTTGGCAGTTTGTCCTACCGATCGCGATCGCGGGATGCCTAACTCTAGAAATTCGCGGGGCCATTTACAAGCTGTCGACTTTGGTGCAATGGATCTCACAAAAAGAGATTAAGACGTCCTCTATTGAATCCGCAAGGCGGGGAGCAGTTGAGACGGTCTGTCTCTTTGAGAAATACCTGCCCACTAGCATGCTCACGATACAAGTTCACCTTCTTGTGCATCTTGTGGATGAAGTGGAGATTGCTGGACCTGTCCATACGCGATGGATGTTCTTCCTGGAGCGCTTCATGAAAACCCTGAAAGGCTTTGTGCGACAACGAGCTCGTCCGGAAGGTAGCATGGCGGAAGGTTGGTTGGTGTCAGAGGCGTTAGTGCATATCTCACAATGGCTACCAACGGTGGAACCAGACAATGAAATGCTATGGACGTTGAAGGACGATGACAGGCTGACTGGAGATGTGGTGGTTGGAAATGGGGTAGAAAAAAGAATGGATGCCTCAATGGAAGAGAAGGTGAATCGCTTTTGTATGTTGCACCATGCCTCCATGGAGACGTGGCTCGCCAAGTACGCGTCACCGACCGATTCGATATCCCGAAGGCATGGAGGAGATGCCGCGGTTTATGTCAACACGATGGTTCCATGGAGCCTTGACCGCAGCATCCAGCGAAGGGACAGAGGTCTCAATGGAGGAGTGGGAGTTCTCGAGGGGATGTAGTCTAAAGGTAATGAGGGGTTTGTAAGTGTTTGTGAACAGGTAATCTTCTATCCAAATCCCCGACAACCTCGATGGTGGTATATTATACCTTCAACTCCTCGAGGTGCGAGAGTATACGATCAAAGCGATGTTCCAGGCATAGATGAAGAAAATATGCAAATAGAGGGATCGAAATTACAAGGGGTGGAGGCCACCGCAAGCTTGGAGCCTGCATCGGCTAACAATGATGGAAATACAGAAGTCGTAGAATTTTTTGAGAACGAGACAGACTCGTTGTTTTGTGGTGACATGTCTATCAACCTTCCAGTGTATGCAGAGTTGTGTCAGGAGATTAACATGGGACCATAGAATACTTCATTCGTGGAGAATTGTATTACTCAATTCGTTGTTTAGATCTTCCATAAAGGTAGATAAGATATGCATTTTAAGAGAGATTTTTCAAAAATGATTTTATTAATGTGCTTTGTATAGTTTAAATTGATTATTCTAACATTATTTTTTATCTGTGCAGGTATCGACATTTTCAGGATGAGTCGAGGGATGAGAGATGAGGAGTTTCAGGAGATGATGGCACGTATGTCTCCAGATCAGCTCAGAGATTCAGAGAGATAGCAGATTAGGAGCTGTCTCGTTCTTCGTCAGGATGCTCTGCTAGATCAGCTTCGGCGCGATCAGATGCTTCAGCTTCGAGTAGACGATCTCGACGCTCGCGACTTGGGCCAGAGGGAGGGACTGCGACTGCAGGAGGATCAGGGGGTGCTGCTGTGGAGACACGGACGCGGTGTCTCCATCTCGTCGTTCAGCTGGAGCTCGGTCACCGCCAGGATTTGTCACACCTGTGGGCACGTCCACTCCAGTTACTCCGGCTTTTGCACAGCCGTCGACAGATGTCACGCCTTTTGGTGGCACTCGTTTTGGTGGCACCCCTCTGGTGGCACTCCTTTTGGTGGCACACCCTCTGGCGGCACCCCTTTGTGTGGCACTCCGGGAGAGGGTACCCCCGTCGGTACACCGGATGTTCAGGGATCTCCTGGATATGCCCAGGAGCGTGGACGGAGATGGGAGAGGGCCCATACACGGCACACTCCTAGGGATTATGGATACCTAGTGGATGGCAGGTCAGGAGCCATCATCATGAATGATGAGGGGAGGAGGGTGATGGCTCGCATGAGGGAGTTGTGCCAACAAGTTTTTCGGCACAACGTCCTGGATCATTGGAGGAACATACCGGAGGGGAGCAAGGAGTACATAGTAGCATCCTTGCACGAGGAGTTCCCGGTGCCAGCCGCAGTGGATAGATTCTCTACGGGCTGGATGATGGATTGCATGCATGCATACATGTCACATAGATGATCCGACGCACGCAAGGCAATCAAGAGTGGGGCTCCAAAGCCCGAGTGGTTAGATGCAGACGACTGGCACCGACTGAGGGAGGAGGCTACAAATTCGCCAGGACGTTGGAGTCAGCAGCGGGAGGCGGCGAGGGCACGAATCGAGGCCGGATCGGTACATCATCTTGGGAGTGGCGGCCACAGGACATATTTGGAGGACTTTGTAAGATTCTCTTTTGTTTTGCTTATTTGTTTTTTTGAGATATTCTTTGTACTGACAATCATGTTTCTAACAGTTAGCATTTTGTTTTCTTTGCAGCACTCCATTACAAATCGCTATCTGCAAGGCCTTGAGACTCGATATGCGGAGAGGCACGGTCTCAGATCATTGATCGACCGATTGTATAGACGCGGCGGCCCAGTAAGTCACTCATCTTTCTTGTCCGTAGTTACCATGAGATATTTGAATGCATTATTGTATGGTGGATTGATATGTTGTTTCTTTTTCTGCAGAATCCGTTTGATGCTCCTTTACAGCGGGAAGAGCTTTCGGGGGACGACGATTTGTAGCTCGCCCTTGGATCCTTAGAGCTCACATACCTTTAGTTTTTAGTCACCCGATCTATGTAGACATTTTCTATGTATTAGTGATATTGTTTTATGATTGTACCAATCGCATTTTATGCGATATCATGTATTTATTTCATCCATCAATTTTATGATTTCAGTATACATTCTTTTTGTTTGCAAACGCTTTGTATGAAGCAGTGCAGAAACTATTTTGTATGGCTCTCATACAGCACACAGATCAAAAAAAAAAAAAATCTCTGTTACCGTCGCTATTTGCGTCGCAAATTTACTGCACGCGTCGCTATTGCCGTCGCTATCAGCGTCGCAAATTCTCTGTAACCGTCGCTATATGCGTCGCAAATGCGACGCATATAGCGATGGTTATAGCGACGATTCTATGGCGTCGTCAATAACGACGCTTTTTGCGACGACGGGGGCAAATTTTGTTGTTTGTATTTTCGTCGCTTTAAACGTCGCTATAAGGTCTATATCTTGTAGTGACTCCTCCCTCAAGCACTCTGGTGAATCCACAATCCTAGATGCAAGCTCAAGCAACCTCAGGTCTCCTCCTACAAGCTCCATCCTCCATAGCCGCATGCGAGAAAAGAAAAGAGAAGAGAAGAGAAGACAAGGAGAGAGGAGAAGATGGAGAGCTTCTCCTCCCGGGTGCCTCACCCTCACACACTCACTCCCTCACACTCTCACACTCACTTTTTGACACAAGTACACAAGCAAAAAGGGGAGAAGAGAAGAGAAGAAGAAGATGTCACTTTGGCCACACACAAAGAATGAGCTTCTCATTCACTTTTTGAGTCTATATACAAGCTCTGAATCCCTCGAGCACCCATCCCCTTTTTTACATGTCTAGGTATCTTGCCAAGGTCCTCTTTCCTTATTCCCTTCTAGTTGCCTTATCCCTTCACATGTGCTCATCTAGATTTTACAATTTGCATAGAAGAGAGCCTGGTGCTCTTTTACAAAATTTTGGTGACGCCTTGGCATTTTAAAATGCGCATTTACCTTCAATTTGACCTTTTGCACTTTTGGCCTTTCCTCTCTTATTCGTTTATTGGGTTGCCTTTTTTTGCATTATTCCATATTTTGAATTTTCTTTTTTCCATCTTGCATCGGGGTTAACATTACCCCCCTCCTAGTCAAGTGCTAGTCCCATAGCACTTACGGGTTTTTGTTGATGAGGGCTTGATGATTTGAAGGGTGGTTGTGTGAGTTCATGATGGGGCCTTGTGGGAATTGATGGCAAAGCCTCCGATGTCGCTGGTTGGGAGCATTCAAATGTATCTACAAAGAGAAGAAAAGTGCTTTGCGTAGGGGATGTGTCCACCTTACTGTGCAGTGCATTGTGCTCGTGCCAGTGGAACTAGGAGCTGGGTCGAGAACCACATGGAGGCATGGTATTGTCCCACACTTCAGGACCCAGTGTGTGTGGGAGGAAGGTGCAATGGGTGTAGCTTAGGGAGACAGGTCTAACCATAAGCGAGGTTGACCTCCCTAGGTACGTTCTACCCTTGATGTTCCCTAAGCGTGAAGTGGAGAATCAAAATGGGCAAGGGGGTTAGGGATGGAGCTGGCCAACCAAAGCCACCAGACCCACCTAATTTGAGGACCCCTAGGTGTAGTGACTGTGATAGTCATGAGTTTCTTGTTTTTTCTTGTGATTTGCTTCTCTGTTCTCTTGTTCTTGTCCTTTCCTTTTTCTCTTTTCTCTCTCTTTTTCCATCTTTCTTATTCTTTTTTCTCTCTTTTAAAAAAAATTATAAATTGTAACAAGGAGCTAATCTTTGTCGTTGTGGTCATGATAGGGAGAAGTGGGGGGTTTAAGGGACTTACTAAGAAAGCTTTTCCCTTGCATATTGTTGAGAGTGGAAAAAGACTGACTGATTTTTGTTGTTTTTGAGATCTGAATGATTGATTTTTAATGGATTTAGAGTGATATATGCTTGTTAATGGAAGTGTTTGAGAGTTTTGGATGATATTGATTATGTTTTGGAAGCTCATGATGACTTTTAGTGGAGATATGAAGCTCTGTGATGCTCTGATAGGTTTTGTTGAGGTTCTGATTGGTTCTGTATACCTTCTGTATAGCTTCTGTTTTGTTCGGATTTTCTTCTCTGTGAAGCATGGATTGATGATTGATGAAGATTGAAATATTTTGGAAGCTTATTGAATATTTTTTGATAGTTTGGAATGGTTTTAGTATGAGTTATGAGGATTGGATGTTCTCTGATGACCTTCTGTAACCCTCTTTAAACCTTTTGTAAAGCCTCTGTATCTGTTCAGTTCATGTTCTGTATCTGTTCTGTAGATCTTCTATAAGTGTTCTCTAGAATGTATGTGTGGCTTTGGGAAAGTTTTCTAACTTTTGGAAAGGATAAATCTAAGTTCAAAAGAGCTAAAACAAATGAAAGAAGCAGCTACTGAAGACTAGAGAGAAGACTGAAGTGACAGTGACAGTAGTGAGCCATGAAGAGACATTGTAGTGGCTCTGGTGCCTCTTCGCATCAGACATAGCTCTTGGGAGGTGCATCCACGACCTAAGAGGGATTATTGAGAGTCATTATTGAGTATTGTAGTGAGGAGATGATGTACTATTGAGAGAGAGAGAGAGAGCCAGAGATAGTTAATTCTATCAAAACAGTGTATTTATATATGAGAGATTGAGAGAGAAAACTATGAAGACATTGAAGATGAATACTATGTGATTGATTTCCATTCAAAAATGGTGTATTCTTTTATGTTTCTTGTTCTATTGATGGATTCTATGAAGATGTTGAAGATTATGGTTGATTCTATTAAATCTGTGGGAGATATTTATTATGATGTTGCGTGAAGATTTGATGTTTTCTTTGTTTTGGTCATCAAAAGAATGA
This sequence comes from Lygodium microphyllum, assembly GCF_053477565.2. Taxonomy (NCBI): domain Eukaryota; kingdom Viridiplantae; phylum Streptophyta; class Polypodiopsida; order Schizaeales; family Lygodiaceae; genus Lygodium; species Lygodium microphyllum. The sequence goes on from NC_141157.1 coordinate 125,409,989, forward strand.
AACAAAATATTGTTGATGTTACAAGATATATTTTCTTGCAGTAGAATATCCTTTTCCTTGGTGTTCCTCTTGGGGCTCCATGTTTTTGGTGCGCAGCCGGGAAACCTTGCCATCAGCAAGCATCAGAATAGGCTGAAATGAGGGAAATGGCATTGCCAAGAAGAGGAGAATTCAATGGATGTTTGCAAAGTTCCTTCTTTCACTGAAGAGTTGGAGATTCTCATTATCAAAGCCACTTTCCACAAGAAGTTCATCCCACAATGGCGGAAACATATTACCATCATGATGCATGCTCTATGCGGTGGACTGTTTCCTCTTCCTGTTGAAGCAATATAGATGTGCATCTTGGTGGCAAATTGTTTGGGAACAAACTGGAGAGCAGAAGCAGAGTGAATGACTATCCATTAAAGATTTAGCATTCATTGAGAATTTTCCAAACATCATCAAGTGGGAGATTGTGAAGAAGCTTCAGGATTCAAGGTCTGTAGAGGTTCATGAAAACAAGAAGGAAAAGAGTTGGAATTTGTTCGTGGATGCTGAACAACAAGGTACATGGGATGCTTGGTGCACTGACAATCTTCTATTTGTCCAATTAGCAACCCATTGAAAGCTAGTAGACATAGTGTTTTTCACAACATACACTGTTAAAACCCTCAGAAGCTGGCATTATTATAATGGCACAACAACGATCCTAAGAAGAATGAGTTTTGATACTTTCAAAACGGAATATCTCCCCCTCTGTAGTGGTTTGAAAGCCGAATTTAGAGATGTTGAAAAGAAGAAAGTAGAGGAGATGTTGGCCAGAGAATCCCCCAGAGACTGAAGCCCTCTCTGATACTATCCTGTTGAGTACAGACCAACTAGTTGGAGCCAAGCCCCTCATGAATGATGCAATCAAGAGGCAAGCGTTAGAAGGAGTCTAGAGGTACATGAGAAGGGAGAAGGCAAAAATCAAAGCTGAGAACGAGCTCGCAGCAAAAGCCTCCTTTGACACCCTAAAAGCACTCTTTACAGAAGTCCCCATGGCGACTCAAGGTTCCCTTCCTAGTCAGATTCATCCTGGAAATATTGATGATAGGCCAGCAAATGTAATCCCATTGCCAGTTTTTAAGGGAGAGTACAATGAAGACCCTGATCTTCATGTAGCAAAATTCATGGTAGCAGGTGTGGCTAACAATGCTAGAACCCCTGAGCATTGGTTAGTAATATTCCCCACCACTTTCAAGGGCGCGGCGTTTTAGTGGTATGAGAGACAAGCAACAAGAACTTTTGGCACATGGGACGAGGCCTTTCTCGCTAAATTCAGGCGTGAAGGTTTTGAAGAGCGGATGCGAGAGGAGTTCATGAACCTAAGTCAGTCCTTTGGAGAAAGAGTAGAAGCTTATGTCTCATGAATGGAATCCATCCTGAAGAGATGGACTAACCATCATTTGGATGAAGGTATCCAGAAAGGAGTGTTTCTCAGAGGCCTACAACCAAAAGTTTGCAAGTTCGTGGAATTGAGAAGACCAGTCAATCTGCAAGCTGCAGTGGAATGTGCAAGATTGTATGATGAAGTTGAAGCAAGGCTATCAATGACTCCAGAAAGAGGAGTCTTACCTTCTCCCATGCCAGGAATGGTATACCCACCAAATGCAGTCCTAGGGAAAGTTCCCTACCCCTATTCTCAGATGCAAATAGTGCAGTAATATAATGCACCTAATCCACTGTGGTCACCACAGATGACAATGCCTTAAATATTGGTTCAACCACAACAACAGTGGCCTCAAACAGTTCCTCCAATGGCCACTCAACAACAGTGGAACCCTACCAATTGAAATCAACAATCCCAAGTCTCAGCAGGAGCTCTGAATCAGAACTAGAACAGAGGACCTTTTGGATTGGCCCAACTAGTGTATGCAGTAATTACAGAAGCTTCCCAAAATGCTACTACAAGCAGCACTTTAGGAGGTGAAAATCTAAAGGACTACTTATCCAACTCAGTTGCAAGTATCAAGAAAGAGCTTATGGATGTGATTACAAAGCAGCTATAGATGCTGAAGGTGAATACCGCCAATATATCCACTCCTGCGGGAGCTGAAAGAGATGTGATGCACTCTAATACATGGGCAGAAAGTGTCATCAAGCGGGACATTTAGCCACTGAATGTACCCGAAAACCAGCCATTCCTGGAGCCTTCTGTTCCTATTGTTTGCGGAAGAACCATACAGAGGATATTTGCTCTCTCAGAGAGATGCACGAACGAAGACAGAAGGATGAAAATGCAAGATTCAACTTGCTAGAATCCAAAATGATAACACAAGATATTGGACCAAAGCCTAGGAAGTTTGGTCCTAATTTCGGTCCAAGGAGGTTTCCCTCTCAAAGTTACAGAGGATGACAGTCTGGTGGTGGTCAGAGATCAGAGGTGGAATGTTATAGGTGTGGAGAAAAGGGTCATATCTCCCCAAATTGTCCAAACCCTAGATGATCTATGGATTATAATCCCTTATGCAGTCAATGCAAAGGAGAAAGCCACACTGCAAAGGATTGTCCAAGTCCAGCCCCTGTCAAGGCCAATGCCACTGATAGCCAACAGAAGGCACAAGAGCCTGCCTCCAATTTGGTAGAGTTGGAAGTTGCCGCTGTCACACGCACCAAGAAGAAGGAACCAGTTGTTCAGAATGAAAATAATTTTACTGCCAAGACTGTGAAGTTCAACCTGTCAACAGAGGGACAGAGCAGTACAGGATAGAACAATGCAGTACAGAGCAGTGCAGTGCCACAGAGAGTTACAGAGACAGTCCTAAAAACAAGAACAGAGGTCTAGGAGATAGACGATACAGAAGCACCTCCAGAAACAGAGGAAGTGCCGATGCTACCATTGTTAGAAGAAAAAGGAAAGATGAAAATGGGTGTAGCCCCATTTCCCAGCAGGCTGGAGAAGCCTGTGGATCCTATCAAAGATTATGACTTGGTAAAAGACCTAGATACTTTTAAACCTAACTTAACATTCCGACAGTTGCTGATGCGGTCTCCACCCGTCGAAAGAAATTCAAAAGCATATTGACAAGAAGACATGGACTGAGGATTGTTCCTTCAACAATGCCCAAGACCAATAAGGCCCCGGAGCCTGTAAAGGAAGTAGATGTGGCTAATGCCTTCCTAGATCCTGGAACCCCAGAGATTAGTGTATGGATTGAAGGATACTTTATTTCAGATGCATTGATTGATGGAGGCTCATCAGTAAATATAATGACGAATGTGACAATGAAGGACTTAGGGTTGCAAGGAATTCAACCTACACAGTGGCTTATGAGATTGGCAAACCAAAGTAGAATTAAACTGTTGGGCATCCTCCCATACATTAAAAAAATCCTTGCAGGAAGAGACTACTGGCTGACATATTTGGTGGTCAAACCAAATTCTTATGAGACCTCATACCCTCTGCTATTGGGAAGACCTTGGCTTGGTTCAAAGGAACCCTAACCCTAGGCAGAGGACCCAACAAAGTGGTGTTGAAGTTGTATGGATCACAAAAAGGCAAATGGATCCACATCCATCGAAGTCATAATTGACTCCTCCAACGAGATAACAGATGGTACATCAGGAGACGAAGAGGCTGTTAAGCAGATCTTTCCCAAGAAAATAGAGGCACAGTCCCTAACAGTGGTGGGAACTGTAAGCCAACTACCAAGGGAAGCAAAGTCCTTGTCCATGGGAGAATACCTCCTGCCTCAACTTGAATTGACTTCTGAAATCACCTCTGATAGTGAAATAGAAGCATGGATGTACTGTTCTCCCTGTTACATGGCAGTCGCAGAGACAGTAATAGAGATAAAACAGAGACAAAACAGACACAGACCAGAGACAGAGCCAGAGACAGTCATAGAAGTAGTAACAGAGATAGTCACAGAGGTAGAAGCAGCATGGTTTATTAAAACCACAATTGGTGAATACCATGGTCACTTTCCACCTTTCTCCACCTATCAATACCAGACCTATTGTAAGCCCATAAAAGGCACTCATTCCCACACTCATTTCATCATACCTCTCAACCCGACCTTGTTCTTTTCTTGTCTGATTCAACAACGGTGGCGAGGTTGGTCCTGACACATGGTATTGCTACCATTCTCTTTCTTAATGAAAAAAAAAAAGAAATAAAAGAGAAAGAAAGAAAAGAAAAACAACACACAACTATTATGGGAGAAAAGGAAGAAATTCCCTATCATAATAGGCCTCGTTCCTGGAAACACCCTTGGGCAGGAAGCTGATTGTGGAAAAGGTGGTAACACCCCGTAGTTCAGGATAGCTGATTCATCAGAAGTACCTTTCCAGCAAGTAATTTGAAGCCACCTCCCTTGGCGCGCTGTCTCTGCAATATCAGTCTGTCTGTCCTTCTTAACAGACGACTTTTCTTACAAATCATTGAAGTATGAGATTTGCAGGCTACCTCCCTGGGTACGCCTCATCTTCAAGATCCTGATGACAACAATAGCCAACCTGATCTTCATCACCAGCCCCTTGAGTGATGCGAGCTTTCATCCTAATAGGATGGGGACGTGAGTATGGGCTGCCCTCTATATCTATCAGTGAGTGTGAGATAGAGGGTGGGTTGAGTGACTAGTCTTTCCCTTCAAATCAAATGAGAGGTGAGATGTGTGAACAGAGTGTTGCATGCACGAGATGGGCCTCTCAATGCACAACGCACGATTTGTTCTTGTGCATTGCACCATAAGGCTCCCTGGCTTTCCTTCTTGCACTGTATGCCAGCAAAGGGCAGGATGCATAGTTGCATCATCAATTGTGCACAAGGCATACAACCTCTGCACAAGTGACGGTGAGGATTACATCAATGGGTTTCAAGAATGGGCTGCCCTCTGTATCTTTCAACAAAGCGTGAGACAGAGGGTGGGCTGAGTGTGATTGGTGTTTCTTCAATCAATTATCGAGAGGTGAGGATTGAGGGACGTTACGACCATTGGAGTCAGGTACGTTTCTGTTTCCCTATGCACCCACCGGCTGGGTCTCTGCCATCAACATAGGACACATCACTCTGTTCTGTACACTGCACTGCAAGGCTCCCTGGCCTTCCTGCTTACACTTATGCCAGATGGGATTGGACGCACTAATGCACCATCAACTGTACACCCTAGCATACTCCCTTTGCACCATTCCCTTGTTGATTCCTAAACCGGGTGTGAGATCTAGGTTTCCATCATTATTTCCTCGAGTGATGTTAATAATGGGGCGAGTGACTATTCTTTCATTCCATTTGAGTGATCGTGATTTGAGTGCAATATCCATCGTCATCGACGAATTTCTTGCGATTCCTTCAACCAGCTATCTTCCTGGTTGCTGCCCCGTGGTCCCTGCCACGAAGGACGTGTGCTGTGAACACATCTGGGTACTTCCTACAGCCGACAATGATACGAGACGCAACCTCGATAGTCGACATTACTCCTCGTCAATATGGGCCAAGTTTTTCTAACCCTACACCTTCTGTTTCTCAGTGACGGTTATGCCTTACATGTGGGGACATTTGTGATTGGTTTGATGTGTGGTATTAGGTCCTTGATGTTCGGTTTACCCTTCCTGCTAAGGTTTTAAGTGTGGGGACGCGTCCCTGCGCGTCTATGTTGCATACCCCCATGCATATACCCTGCTATGATCATGCATCTATGCCATGACTTCCTTTTACCTTGAGGGGGTCTCTTCCCCACTCTTCGGTTCTATTTCCCTCTGTCCTCGGAGATGTATCTTGACCGTTTGCCTCTATTCTTTGTTTTGTGATTTTTCCATATGAACGCACCCTACGTTCACTGAGAATCACATCCAACCTTACAGCCATGTTTGTCCCTTTGAACTGCCCATTTTTCCTTTTTACAAACCCCTACTCCGACAAACGGTTCTAAAGTTATTAATTTTTGAAGCAATTCTTGTAAATTGGACGCTTTTCCATGTGAATGCATCTTTATTGCTTTGAAACCCTAATCTAATGTGCCAACCCTATCCTACCCATTTTCCCTGATATTTTTCCTTTTTACCTCCTATCATTCCGATGCACGGTTCATCCGCTATTAATTTTTGCGGGTTTTCGGGCCTTTTTCGTGCCTATTTTTCACATTTTTCCATGTGAACATGCCTTATTTTCATTGGAATTCCTGTTTAATTTGACACTCATATCCCGCTAGCCTTTCCCCCACTTTTTTCTTTTTTCTTCCCCCTATTCCAACTGCTGGATTTTTAGTTATTAATTTTTCAGAGTGTTATTGGGTGTGTTTTTTGTATTTTTCCCATATGAACCCCTCCCAATTTTCCCCAAATTGAGTTTTGATGTGCCAGCCTTGTGAATCTCTTTCTTTCAGACATTTTTCCTTTTTACAGTCCTCTATTCCGGTGCACGGGTCATTCCCTGTGAATTTTCGAGTCTATTTTTGGATACGATTTTTGGGTTTTTTCCATGTGAACACGTCTTATCTTGATCGGAACAGTGTTTTGCCATGATAGGATTGTTGGACACGTTATTGTGCACATTTTTCCTTCTTTCCGCACTTCGTTCCAATGAGCGAATTTTCCGATATTAACACACGTATGTGATTTCAGGTCTATTTTTTGTGTTTTTCTCATGTGAACACCCTAATTTTTCCCCGGAACCAATGTTGTATTTTTCTATCATCTTCTCCTCGTCTCCCGGCACATTTTTCCTTTTTATGGTTTTTCGATCCGATGTGCGGTTTGTGTTTTATTAAATTTTCTTCCTTTTTGCCGTGTGGTCGCGTTTCTCGTGTCGCGCGTGAATGGGCCTGTTTTTTATTTTACGTGCCTCGGGATGCCCCCGTGGCCTCTGTGACTCGCGTGTCGCCGTCCCTGCCCCGTCTGATCCTGCCGATGCAAATATTTTTACTCCTGCCCCGTACATGCGCGCGGGACAGGGGTGCGCTTCTTTTTCCCAACCATAATAAAAATAAATAATAATAATAATAATAATAATAATAATAAAATAAAACCATAACAATACAAACAAAAGTTAACCCAAAAAAAAACAAAACACAACAAAATATAAACACATCTAAATTACAATTTAAAAAAATAAAAAATAAAAAATAAAAAATAAAAAAGAAAAAAACAATAATAAAAATAATAATAAAACAAAAACCCTAAGGTGCTTTATTTTTTCCAGTCAGTGATTTTTTTTTTTAAACTGGATTCCTTGCATTTGGGACTACTCAGTGCGCCTTCAGTCTCTTGCATACACACCCCTACCAGGTATCTATTTTTTGAGCTTTATTTATTTTCGTCATCCCTTAACCACATACATTTTTCTAATAACTTAAAATCAACCTGCCGTTCACTTTGCATGCGCTACGTGTGCTTAAGAAGCACTTTAATCTTTAATAAGAACGAAACAACCGTCACAAAAAAGCACGCATTGGCAAAAAAACGCTCCACATCACCATTAATTTCTAATTAATAAATTTGCTTCTAGAGACCCTAGTCTGGGTATTGCAGTTCGGGTTTCGTTTAAGCACCGTTTCACCTTAATAAATTGTAATTAAAATTTTAAGAAGGAACCACCGTTTTCTTATTAAGGTTTATAACCTAATAAAATTTCACCCATTGTTAATAATTTCTTAAAGTGAACCCTTCATTAAAACCATTTTCCCTCACTGCACTTTTTTGCCTTTTAAAAAACACGCTTCGTGGGATGGGCACGTAAAGTCCTTTAAGTTGAAATTGTTGGTCAAAGTTATGGTTGGGTCTTGATTAGGTTTTTAAGGTATAATGGTTTGCTTGTGATACAATTATGGGTGTGGTTTGTAGTTTTTTTCTTTTTTGCCTGATACGGGGTCTTGGGTGCCTATTTGTTGCATCGCATGAAGTTCTTGGTCGCATATATGTAGAGGTCATGCCGAATTTTTTCTAGGATGTGGGTTGTTTGGGGTGGTCAATTGGTTAGTTACGTCTGTGTGTGCTTCTTTTGATTGATTTCTTTTTTATAGCTATTTGGTTGTTTTGTAAGCATTCTCTGTGATTGTCTGTGTTTTGTGATGTGTGTGTTTTCCATCTGAAAGGCGCTTCACGCTCCTCCTCCTATCCAGTATGTTCCGTTGATCAGTAGGGATTATTCTTCCCTACTGGCTTTTGTGCCTATAGCGAAAGTAGGACTTGCAACTTTCATGGCTGCTTCACTCCCTTTGATTCCAGACGATCCATCTATGTGTGATGAGTTTCTTGCATCATACAGTAAGAAATCGGGCCTGGTTCGTGGTGCTTCCATAGTATTGACACCCCGAGGGTTAGGGAAGGCTTTATCTCTTCCCTACAAAGGAGAACCCTTTGTTACAGCCAGACAATTATTCTCCAATGATGAGATTCTCAAGTTGTTACAGAAGCATACCAAAGAGGTTCTGGATGTTGAGGGTGATTAACACTTCAAGAGTGTCTTTTTCCATGATCACTGATCCTCTTTGGAAGTTAGTCTACCAATTCCTCCAAGACAAGTTTATGCCTACCAAAACACCATCTCATTATTTGTCCAAGGAACTCTTCACAGCTTCCAGGATAGTATTAAAAGGGGTTGCCATTGATTGGAGTACTTACCTGCTTACGAAGATGGACCAATATTTTGTCAAAGTGACTAGAGGGAATGCGACAAATGTCACCTATGGTTCCTATTTATATGCTTTCTTGACACATTCAGGCCTTTAGCAAGGTGTGTTGCCACCTCCTCCATCTGATCCAGTTTCTCCCCCTCCACCTTCAGAGGATTTAGAACCTATTGATATAGAGGATCTTGATTCCCCTCCTCCATTGGTCATTTAGCGGAAGCACCTGAAGCGTTTGGCAGATAAAACTCCCCCAGTCATTCCTTCAGTCACAGTTCCTGCTATCTCTGGAAGTGACCTCCCTGCCTACCTCACATGTAACAATTTATTCAGGGCACATCAAGAGGGTTCTTTGGAAATATCAGTTCCTTCACTAAACAATTTAGTGTCAAGAGATGTCATTCCGTTCCTTTGTAATGACATCTAGAGTTCTATTGAACTCTCAGTGACAGCTTGTGTTCAACAGTTATATGCTTCTTTCTATGAAGAATTGATGCAATCCAAAGACCAGTTACATAAGGCAACCTCAGAGTTAGCCTCTGCTAAAGACACTCTTGCCGATCTGTTTAAGCAGATGGAGCAGCAGACCCAAATGATTGAGATCCAAAGAGAAGAAATATATTCTTTGAAGATTCATTTATAGCAGAAGCCCAGTCAGAGGTCACTAGAGTTTCGGAAGAGAAAGAGAAAATGTCCAAAGAAGCTCAACAGTTTCAGACTCTTTTAGATACAAAACTGTCAGCTTTGCAGACTGCTCATAATACATTAGAATCACAAGATTCCCAGATTAAGTAGTTGCAGGACCAACTGACGCAGTCACGGTCCATTCCTCCAATCCCCAATGTCCCTATGATTCCTTCTATATCTCAGCAGGACTTGGCAGTTCTCCAGAGACAGGCCACATTATGTCCATTGTTTCAAGATAAAGTGGAAAGATTGTAGTCAAGGATGGATTTGTTATGGTCTACATTTGAGCACTTTCAGGAGTATGTTCCTCCGGACCATTCCTTCTTTGTCCACTATCAGTTGCAGAAGTTGGCCTTCTATATGAAGCTTTCAACGATGGATCTCCCTCTTCCAGAGGATGGTTGGAGTGGGGCTTGGTCTTAGACACAAGTTCTCCGTATGGTCTTTGAAGATTCTGTGATGACGGATACCATGTTGCTGCCTTACATGTATCTATGAGGTGATGATAGTTGGAGTGGGGCTTGGTCTTCTGATTTGCTGACAGAAGTTGTCCGTATGGTCTTTGAAAATTCTGTGATGACCGATACCATGTTGCTATCTTACATGTATCTACGAGGTGATCTATTGATTTCAGATGATGTAGATCTGGCTTGGTATGTGGGGGATGTGGTTTTGCAAGCTGTCTTATATGTCAACTATTTGGAGTTGAGGATAGATGACATGTTCAAGTGTTAATCTTCTAAAGTGGCTACTTGCCCTAACACTTCATGGAATTCAATGATTGATTTTGTGGTCGTGAACCAATGTTAGAATACAACTTCTACTTATATGCGGAGCACTAACCAACTGTGGATGGATCTCCTAGCTTATCTTTCCAAGAACCATCCATTTGAATAATCCTTCTTTGATGCCTACCAGAGACGATCTAACAAATGGCCCATTGCTATGATACTTATCTTTCCCTTTATCAGTCCAACTCAGCAGCTATCTTACCTCTCCTTTTCCAACCTCAGGGCTTTCCTCAAATTCCTATATTTACCTATTGTTCTTTCATTGAAGATTGAGTCTTTTCTCTTTCTCCACCATGCCCTTCTCCATCTATCCATATGCCTTCTACTTTTTCTGCTTATTAATTGACACCTTTCCTAACTAATTCACTTAAATTTTCAGTCACTCCTTCTTTAGCTTATTCCTCCTTTCATGATTTTGCCTACCCATCTCTTCATCCTCTTTTACTTATTCCACTTCCATCTCCTGCCACTTCTATTTCTCAACCCCCTTAGTTGGTTAGTGGGTACGAAGGATTTGATCAGCAGATTCCGAGAAGAAGAGGATGGAGCTCGACTGATTCTCTCATGAGACCACAAATTAATTGGCCATTAATTCTAGGGGACTAGACAACTGCTAGTCAAGCATACCAGAATTACCTCCATTTTTCTCACCAATATTCACAATCTCTAGATCCTTCAGTGAGATTGATAGCTCATTTTGCTTGGTATCTAGTATATATGCATAGGCATTCCCATAACGATCAAAAGACCATTCCAAAGCTTTGTATGAATATCAATGTGAACATTGATTCCCAATAGTTGGATGTCCTATATTTTCATGCCCTATGTCTACCTAGCAGATACCTTGTTTTGCTAAAAAGGATGTGCTGCCTTCAGTTCTTTCAAAATCCTCCCAAGACATTTGTGGACGAATCCTTCTCCATGGATCGTTCTCGTAATCACCAAGCCTTCAAAAGTATCACCTTCATTGATGGCTTTGCAATGTATTTTGGATGATTCTTAATGATATACATATCTCTTTTTGGAGGTGTCATTCAGATGGTTGTGTTTGTGTGTGTATTGTAATAATTTGTATGTAATGAGTTTGTGCTGATTGAATAATTTGTTCGAGAGCTCTTTTCAACTATTGATAGTGGATGGAAAGCCTATGATGGAAAGCTAAAGAACCTCTTATATCCTTTACAAAATTTTTATGACTTTTTATTGATGATCAAATGTGTTAATGAATAACGAAGTTTTCCTTTAGAAGTATTCTTTTCTAGAGATATAGGTGATAAGTTGGGGTGGTGATTTGGAAAGATTATTGAAGATACTAAAGAAGATTAAATTGAGCTCTTTAGTGAACTTATATTCTTATTTTCCTTAGGTCGTGAGGACATTTCCTTTCTAAGTGTGGGGATATATTGAGAGTGGAAAAAGACAGACTGGTTTTTATTATTTTTGAGGTCTGAATGATTGATTTTTAATGGATTTAGAGTGATGTATGCTTGTTAATGGAAGTGTTTGAGAGTGTTTTGGATGATATTGATTATGTTTTGGAAGCTCATGATGATTTTTAGTGGAGATATGAAGCTCTGTGATGTTCTAATAGGTTTTGTTGAGGTTCTGATTGGTTCTGTATAGCTTCTGTTTTGTTTGGATTTTCTTCTCTGTGAAGCATGGATTGATGATTGATGAAGATTGAAATCTTTTGGAAGCTTATTGAATATTTTTTGATAGTTTTGAATTGTTTTAGTATGAGTTATGAGGATTTTATGTTCTGTGATGACCTTCTGTAACCCTTTGTAAACCTTCTGTAGAGCCTTTGTATCTGTTCAGTTCCTGTTCTGTAGATCTTCTGTAAGTGTTCTCTAGAATGTATGTGTGTCTTTGGGAAAGTTTTATAACTTTTGGAAAGGATGAATCTAAGTTCAAAAGAGCTAAAACAAATGAAAGAAGCAGCTGATGAAGACTGAAGAGAAGACTAAAGTGACAGTGACAGTAGTAAGCCATGAAGAGACACTGTAGTGGCTCTGGTGCCTCTTCGCATCAGACATACCTCTTGGGAGGTGCATCCACAAACTAAGAGAGATTATTGAGAGTCATTATTGAGTATTGTAGTGAGGAGATGATGTACTATTGAGAGAGAGAGAGAGAGAGAGAGAGAGAGAGAGAGAGAGTCAATTCTATCAAAATAGTGTATTTGTATATGAGAGATTGAGAGAGAAAACTATGAAGACATTGAAGATGAATACTATGTGATTGATTTCCATTCAAAAATTGTGTATTCTTTTATGTTCCTTATTCTATTGATGGATTCTGTGAAGATGCTGAAGATTATGGTTGATTCTATTAAATTTGTGGGAGATATCTATTATGATGCTGCGTGAAGATTTGATGTTTTCTCTGTTTTGGTCATGAAAAGAATGAAATAAAAGCTTGTTGATGTTACAAGATAGATTTTCTTGCAGTAGAATCCCCTTTTCCTTGGTATTCCTCTTGGGGCTCCACATATATCATTTTAGGCTCATTCAAACATTGAGGGGAGTTGTGGACAGAAACGGTTGGTTGCAACTAGCAAAACAGTTGTCGCTCATGTCGTCTTAGAGGGCTATGCAAAAAGATGGTAAGAGGGCAACAAACATCATTAGCATAGCCATTGCATAACTATATATGTCAGCATTGAGATTAAAAAATAGTGGCGGGAGGGGGTATTCTTGTGGAATAGGGTCTTGCCTTAATAATACTCTAAGGAGCCTAAGGTAATTACAAGTTTTAAGGAAAGTGGGGTTCGAGGGCAAGAGTTGAATTCATTGAGGAAATGGTCAATAGAGGCATACAATTCATGCTCACGAAAGGTGAGTGCTTCCTTGGGCTTAGTGGTGTTGACATTATAGATTTTTGGAAAGTCATATCGGACATGGACAGTTGGATTGAAGTCCACTCCTACCCTTCTAGGATATGGCATGTAAGTGGGGTTATTTCTCTTGAAGGGTAGGGTGTTGCAAAACAATATCCAAGAGTCCATATTGCTATCCCAGATTTTCCTTCTCCACCTTGGCTGGCACTCATAGCCCTTTACCGTTCCGGGCACCTCCATGACCTTGTTCTCCCAGTAGTCAGGAGCCTCTATTCCTATGAAGGTAAGATTCTTCTTTGTTTCAACAATCCACATGTCTTCCAACCTTCTTCCTACATTAATCACCTCTTCCACCACCTTGGTTGATAGAACTCTGCTCAATGTAGTGGGGAAAAATTAAAGGCGAAGGGTTCATGACCGTTCTCCTTCTGCTCCCATACTATGAGTTTTGCATTCCAATCTATTGGGAAACAATCTTCTCTTGAAGGGGGATGGGTGCTTTTGGAGCCACTACTAGTTGAGCTCTTAGCTCCTCCGTGACTAGTCCAATATGTTCATTATTCTCCTTTTGATCTTTGCTTTCCTTTTTGTAGTGTTGTCTACCTCCTTCTATACTTCTAGTCGTGGAGAGGGAGGGTGTGGGACTAACTCCTCATCTTGCTACACCATTTCAAAGGTTGATCCTGCTTCTTCAATTAGCCTTTGCATCTCCTCTCCCCTATGCTCTTGTGGCTCTCCTTCCTTGGTCCCTAGAGAGTGAGAGCGGAGTTTTGAGCCCAGGATGTGCCTAAAATTTGCCAAAAAATCTGGGATTTAGGGGAAAAATATTCAACATCGAAGGTGGCAGCTCCAGCTAGGACGATTTTAAGCACCAAGTGAAAGACGACTTTTAAAAGGCACCCGAGCGATAGTTGTGGATTTTTGATAATTTTACAGACTGACATGTGGATTGTCAGGAGATACTAGTCAATGCAGGGTGTTAAGCCGGACGCCCAGGATTTTTCAGAGCTCGAATCGGATGCCGGACGAGGAAGGAGCCAACAAATGGTCAAGATGCAAAGAGGTGGACACTTGAGAGGTCAAAATTGGGCATGCCTTTTGGAGTTTGGACATTTTATGCCAAATGAAACTTCTCATGAAATCGTGGAGAGAGAGAGGATGAAGGAAGCGTGGACAGTTTGTGCTCGAAAAATGCGCCAAGATGTTGATGATGATGATTTGCTGCCTGCAAAAAACCTACCTAATTGATGTTAGCCCTGATCTTCTCCCTCTTGATGGATCTTATCACCTGTCTTCGCCCGTGAAATGACTGTGGGAATGAAAAAATCTAGTTCTAGTCTTTCTCTCTCCTCCCTCTCTCTCCCCTAAGGGGCTGTTCTTGTGTGCAAGAGGAAAATGAAGAATGGTGAAGGAAAGCTTGTCCGGTTGAGACCGGATTGCTTCCGAATCGATGTAGACATGAAGATTGCTGATTGTGAAGATGTTGAACATTGAATGTGGGCTGACCCGCAGTCCCGCACCAAAACTGAGATCCCGAAACACGAAGCCTAAGTGGTAATTCAAATTTTTATGAAGAAAAAATGAGTTTTTATGCTATTTGATTGATGAAACATTGTTTCCATGGGCTGAATATTCATTATGATGTTTTTTTCTATGAGTTTCAATAGCTTATAATCTGAAAATCAGAGAATCATAAGTTATATGGTTGAAATTAATGTTATAAAACCCGAAAAACATGTGTTTAAGGGGTAAAAATGGGATTTTTGCAAAATAAATGAAAAATATGAGACATAACACCTACAAAAATCTAAAATTTTACTGTCAATGAACCCAAGGGCCACAGTCCACAATCAATCTTAATTTTTTGTCATTTTTTATTGAAGAAAATAGAGGAAAAATACTAGAAAATGGTGAAAAATGGGTTTTAAATGGGGAAAATTTAGGAAACGGTAAAAGAAAAATTCCAAAAAATTATATGTGTGTTTGTGCAACGTATAATGAAGGTAAAGCATGAGGTTGGCCTCGGTTTACCCTTGTTTCTATGTTTTCGTTCATGTTTATCGCTTTCTTTATAAGGAAAAACACATAAAACGACCTTTTCACCTATCAACAAATGCAAAACATTAAACAGTAGGGTGAGAGGGGAGGTTGAGCGTCAAAATATAAACTAAAATTTGGTTTATGTGTTGCATCATGCCTATAGGATGTTGTTTTAAAATAAAGAGGAAGGCAGCATGAGTGTAAGGCTCGGTGTCTTTTCTCATTACATAAAGCTAGCATGGAAATCATAAAAAGATTGGTTTCGCACGATGCACAATGCTGATTTTCTTCTGTTTGTGCACTAAACCGTTCACATTATACACTATGCATAGTTCATGGTATCAATGGAAAAGCTCCTGGACTGCATAGCAATTGTTTTCTTAGGAATTTGACCCACGATTGAGAGCGTAAGGTTATCCCTTGCCGTAGGATAGAGGGTTGGTTTCCTAAGGGACTGTTAAGTAAGAACACATGGTATATCTCCTGGATTCAAAATGAAGAGTGGAGTTTGTTCATTTGTGTTATATGTTGAGCAGCGCATCAAGGGGCTAATCCCTGCGATGTAGGAGAGCTGCAGTGGAGCCGCGGTGTCTCTACCGAGCGGTTGCCTCCATGTATGTGATCGTGGTATTTATTGCCAATGTGTATGGGTTCTCGCTCTGAGGAGTTTATAGAAAGGGAAACGTTGGACTATAAAACTACAAAACAATAAACGCATAGATTAGGCTTTAGGGCAGTTTGTCCTTTAGCAGTAGATAGACGCTCCTGGCCCGCAAGGCCATGAGGGTGTGTTTGTCTGTTATGAGTATGAGGTCCGGCTAGTGGCATAGCTAGTGCCGGCCCATTTCAGGTCCCATCAGTGGTGCGTCTGCCTGGAGCTGCCAATAAGTGGTGGTTCTCGAATCTAGGGTTTTTAGGGACCAAAAGAAAGTTGGTTTATGTCCTTTGACAAGGACCGTCAAGCCGAAATACAAAAAGCAAAATGTGCTTAGAGGGCTAGACGGTGGTTGGAGATTGTAAGTCGTTATTCTCCTCAAAGGAGTAGCCCGATATGCATAAGAGGTAGTGGTCTTAGTAACCCAACTGCTGCACATAGTCCTTTGGGTGCAGGAGGAAGCACAAGTTCTTCCTCTCTTCCACCAAGTCAACCCACTTCAAGTGGGGGGTGATCCTGTCAGTTCAAACTCCTATTGTCAATCCAATTGTCACCATGGCACAACCCATTGCAATTCCTGCAGGGACGCCAGATTTGCCAGCTTTAGGAGTTCCTCTGCCCATTTTTAATGGGTTAGTTGAAGAAGATGTGGAGTTTCACATTTGTGAATTCCAAAGACTAATGTTTAATTATCGCATCCAAGATGAGGGACATCTTATGATGTTCTTTAACATGATGTTAAAAGGAAGGGCTACGGTATGGTATCATAGCATAGAGTCTGGAACCATAACCACAATCGATCAATTTTATGCAGCTTTCCGAGGGGAGTATGCCCCTGAAAGAGGTGGCCAATACTGGTTGCGTGTGTTGAATGTAACGCGCCAAGACCCCCATGAGAATGTGAAAGCCTATGCCAAGAAGCTTAAGGAAGTGTTTCGTAAGTTACAAACTTACATTCCTATTCCACCGGCTGCCCAATTGCAATACTTCTTGCATGGATTGGATTTCAATATTCAGGTTCAATTGAGCAGTGTGGCTTTGGCTGATATAGACACCGCCATTGCGCAGGCAGAAGGAGTAGAAGCACAATTACAAACGGCCTACTCCTCGAGAATAAATCTTAATGCGGGTCTAGTATTTGGAGGCAATTTATCATTGATGAATGGAAGTCAAGGGATGCCTATGACTAACCCTAATGGGAGAGGAAGCATGGTTCAAAATGTACCTTTGCTGCCAGCTCCTCCCAGTGTGACTATGCCTATGGCTAGTCAATTGGCTCCACCAAATGTTGGAGGCCAAGTTTCGAACCCTAATATTGTTCCTGTGAGTCAACAACCAATGCCCAATCAAATTTTTAGACCAATGGAACAACGGATAGATGATCAAGGATATGAGTTGAGTGCATCTAATGTCCTTGGCGAAGTTAATGATATGATGAAGCACTACATTGACATGATTTTTGAACAATATCGGCAAATAGTTGTTGACGTCAATTTCCTGAAGAAGCAATAGAATCTGATAGGGAATCAACGTCCTGAAGAGGGTGGACCCTCAAGATTTAGCTGTAAGTGGTGTGGCGGACAACATTTCCCTAGAAATTGTCCAAATGTTAAATGTGATATTTGTGGGAAGTTGGGCCACTTAGCCGCTACCTGTTGGAGTAAGATTAGTTCTCTCCAACAAGGGAGTAAACAGCCAGGTCCAGTTAATCATAGAGCGCAAGGTAATAACCTGCAGCAAAATGATGGACCAAGACAAATATTGCAAAGGGGAAAGACCACTATAGAAGAGTTGCCACAAGGCAATGGAGTCAGCCTTATCGAGGCTGTACGAGTCAATGATGTTGAAACTTCTAACCTATGAGCCGTGATAAGAGGCCAAAAGGCTAAAGAGGGTGACAAAGATAGTGCAAAATCGATCGAGGGAAACCCTAAGCAAGGGGATAAGGGGACACAAGTCTTGAATCCTAGCGTGGAAGGTGGACCTCTAAGGCCTGTTGACAAAAAAATCGATCCTAAGAAGGATGAGGAAGTGCCAAGAAAGAAGGCAAGAGCTAAAAAAGAAGCACCAAAGCCGGTCCCCAGACCAAAAGAAAGGATGGTTTGGTGAGAAAAGAGAGCTTTAGCTACCTATCATGATTTTGATTTAGCATGTTCTCTTTGCGAAGTTAAACCAGATGTAAACCTCTTACAGTTGATTAAATTATCTCCAGGAGTATGCAAGGAATTCAAGAAGATCTTGCGTATTGGGTATATTGTAGAACCTTTGGGCATAGCACGAGTAGGGGAAGATTGGTTTGATCATGCTGAAAAGAATTGCCCTAGGGTTCGAGCATTCGTGGATGGAATATTAGTAGAACATGCTACTATAGACACTGGGTCCTCCGTCAATATCATGAGTTCAGAGTTGATGGAGAAGTTGGATCTAGGCATCCAAAAAGATAGCTCCACCCTTCTTAGAATGGATGATGATAGTCTAAGGCAACCAGAAGGTTGCGTTACTAAAGTTTATGTTACAGTTGCAAGTGTAGAATGCTTCTTGGACTTTAGGGTGATAAGATTTTCAGGACGTCCTAGCTATCGAGTTTTGCTAGGTAGGCCTTGGATCTTATGAATAGATTGTCAAGTCGATATACCCGCCGGTCAAGTGGTTCTAGGTAGAGGTGCTAATCGAGTAATAGTCAATGCTTACCCTGAGTCTCCTCAGAGTGAGAGAGCTCCTTTGTCCTCTGCTGAATTAGAAACAGCAGATGATCCATCTGGTAGTGAAACATCTTCTAGTGATGAATCTAAAGAAGGGTCCACTACAGAGGATATTTATCAGATAACTCTAAATGAGCCGATAGAGCTGCAAGATAGGATAAGAGACGCGGATGTGATTGAGTTGGACCTTGGCACGCCGAATGATTCGCGACCAATTAAACTAGGTTCCATGCTCAGTTCAGCACAGAAAGGGAGGACTATGCGTCCTTGATTCAAGAATTCCGCGATATCTTTGCTTGGAGTTATGATGAGCTGAGACGTATTCCTCCCAGCCTGGCTGTTCATACTATTCCTGTAAAAGAAGGCAGTCGCCCTGTGTGTCAGAAAGTAAGGCGTATGCCTTTTGAATTGAGGGACAGGCTATTTGAGGGGTTGCAGAAGTTAAGGAAAGCTGGGTTAATCTTCCCTATACATGATAACACCTAAAAAATGTTACATATTGCACAAATTTTCAACAACATTGTATACATCTGATATACTACTACCATCTTTTTACATTAATTTAATGCAGATGCGGTGTTGGTAGTTGTTGTCTTTGGAGGCTGTGTCCTTGCAGTCTAGCCAGGAGATGTTGGTACAAGGAAGTTCTTGTACGAGAGGAAGGTGGAGTTTTAGACAAAATCTGATAGGTTTACTTAGTGAATCTCAGCTATGACTGATTAAAATTTTCCCGTAGGGATTATTATCACTTAGAGGAGATAAGACCTTGTTATAAATTAGGAGTTTTCGGGGGAATTTTAGACTTGGCAAGGTCTTGGCGGATTGATAGGAGATCTTAGTATTAATTTAAGGGATTTCACTAGTTATGCTACCTCCTACCTCCTAAGGATTAAATTCCTTGTGAAGAACATACATAGCATCATGATTGTGATTATTGTCTATTTATTGAGATTGAAAAAAGTCAATTTAGCAAGAAGGTTGCTGGAACTTGACACTGTTTGGGTTTGGATCCACAATGGTTTTCAACATATGCAATAGAATTGGGAACAATGGAGTTCAATATCACAATCGGAGTATTTGTTGGCTTTGAGATTCTACTGTCCAGCATAACACTAACTCCATCAGATGTTATTGCTACAACTGAAGACAGAACAGTAATTGCGAGGCTACATGGAGATCTTGTGTTCTATACACAATTTCCAGTTTTCCAAGTGTGTACCTGTCAAAACCAGTTAATTACATGAGACAAATTTTGAATGAATAAGAATGGCTTTTGATTGATAAGCTAGAATATTCCTTCAATGGGCAATTGCGTGATCACATTGGAACATTATACTATGCATTTTGTGATCAGTTAAATCAATGTACACAAGCTTCAACAACTGTTTAAGATTTCAAATTCAAGACTATATAGAGAAGGATTATGAAAGAGTGTTAAAGGGACTAAAATCTCGTTATGCAATGACACAATATGGTGTAGAGTTTGGTTTCAAGGATGAAGGTGCTTTTACACATTTACTTCTACCTTTGAAAGATGTCACAAAATCCGTTATCACATTGGAGCTCAATGCAGATGATGTCAAATTTATTATAAATAGGAGTCCAAGGAAAATCATATCAGTGGTCTTGTCAAAATTTGAAGCACTCTCCCCAGATGGAAATGTAAAGGTGGTGGTGTCTAACGTTGGGGAGCTTGTAGCTACTTTTTATCTAGGTATGAATTGTTCAATTGGAATAAGGGCTTCTCCGGAGTTGATACTTAGCTTACAACCTAACAAACCAGAAACTTATGAGTTTGCTTTAACCACCACAAGTGAAAAAGCTAGTTCAATAGAATGTGTAGCTAGGTTAAAGGACTCAGGGGGTGAAGTTTTGGACAAGGTATCAACAATGGTCATGGTTACAGCAACAACATACATCAATGTATCAAAGGTTCCAAATAAAGACATAGATCCAACAGAGAGTACAAGCTTTATATCAAGTATATTGTCATCAATAACAAGCTTTCTTACAAGTGCTTTCAATGATGTTGCAAGATTGGGGGAGCATCATTATTTCTTTGGGAAATGTAGTGAGAGGAGGGTTCCATACTATGGTATGGTCGTACATGTGTGCCCAACAAGTTTGTGTAAATTCGAAAGATCGGAGGTGCAAGGAGTTGTGTTATACTTGAAAAGTGGTGGAAGGCTTCTTGGAGGTCTCATTTGCAACCATGTGCAAAAAAGAAATTTTTGATTTAGTCTTTAAAAAGAAAAAAACCTAACCCAATGTGAGTATGGAGAAAACCTATATAAGACTATGAGAAGGTAGAGTTAAAGACCTTCCCCATTGAGTGCAATTTATGGAGAAATGAGAGGAGGAAAAAGAAACAAAAAGATATTATGTGTGAGAGGACGGTTGTAAAAAAACCGTCGTTGGTCCGTTGCCCAGGCCTCTTAGGAAGAAGGATGATTTCACTTCCTTCTCTCAAGTTGCATTCCAGCGTGTGAGATCCAATCCATGCGAGGACAGACGTTTTCTGCTCGATCACCAATAGGAGCATTAATAGGTGCGCGGCAATAACGAGCTTGTGTCTTGGTGGTCGGCTCATCATCATTAGTCCCTGATCGAGAAGAAGAAGAATGGAGTGCGCCTGTCTGGAGGAGGAGGAGGAACTAGGGCTTCTTGTTCTTCTTCTTCTTCTTCAGAGTTCAGGAGCAGGGGCAAGAAGGCTTTCAGATCACATCAGGCACTGGGAGGACACAGAGCAAGGCACAAGAAAGTGAAAGGATGCTTCGCTCGCACCAACACCCCAGCAGGAAATGAAGAGGACAACATTAACACGTAGACTAATAGTACAGTTCTGCAAGCTGTTCAAGCAGAGATGATGATGGTGATGCGGAAAGTTGATCAAGGCTTGCAAGAGCAGCAGCGGTAGGAGCGAAACGTTTGTGAAGCCTCTCAAGTGGATTTATCCTCCTGTGCCATGTTGTGTCTGCAGAGGGGAAGGTAGCATCGCCTGTGGGAGCTGTGGCGGGAAGGGCGTCCTGGGCAAAGGAGGTTACCATACCAACAATCGAGTCGATCTTCCTTGCATAATTGGGTCAAAATGGATTGCAATGGAGAGGACCTTTGGTTGATGCCATTTTGAGGTCATTTCCAAGCAGAAGGAAGGAAAAGATTGGTTCTTGCAAATGGTTGCCACTTGTGATGAGAATACAAAATTTTGGGTCAATGCTCGTAATCGTAAGGATAGGGGTGGTGGAGATGGCCGCTGCCACCCATGCCTCCAACTATGTTGGCACTCCTGCGTCATCATGCTCTCATCCATGCAGCAACTACATGAAGTGGAAACCAAAAAGATCAGATAATGTTTTAGCTTTATGAAAATCTTAAAATCCTAAGGTTCAGTTTCATTTCCAAAAAAGCTAGTTCATATGCAACACATCAAAGAAAATCAAGCATCCAATGTTCTATTTCCGTCTTTTCTCCGAATAAGCAAAGCATTGAGAATCCTACAAGTGGGAGAACTTTAAAGTCAGATCTAATGAGCGGGAGCACTTAAAGAATGATTCTTTGTGGGTTTTCACCTTCTTGGTAATAGAAGTGGTGGAATTTATGTGTTCCTTCTTCATGGAGATGGTGTTCATTCCAACAACAAAGTTGCATGAAGACTAGAAAGGATGAGCTTGCGATGTACAATGATTGGATAGTGGCTAGACGGAAAGAGGACACGGCTTCCAAAGACGGGACCACAACCCGTGGATTTTATAAGTATGCGCTTAAACCGTTTAACAAAAATAGAAGTTATAACATGGGTAAATCTTCAGTTTATTATTTTTAGAAAATGATTTGAAATGTATTTTCCTATGCTGAATGGTTATTTGTATTTATGTGGACCTGTTTCTATTTTTTGAAAATAGAAAATAGTTGAAAATGCTTGAAAAAGGTTTAGAAAGGTTACAAATGAATTTTTATAGAATTGCTGATTGAAAAATCATAAGTTATGATATTTTTTCCCATAAAGACAGTAATTTTAAAAATTTACAATTTTTTTTTCATAATTATTAAAGACTATTCAGTATATTTAAAAATTCAAAAATAGTTGTTTTTAAGAGAAAAGTAACAGTTTCTATACAAAAATGGATTTTCCATTATTTGATGGTATGAGGGGAAGCTTCAGTATCTAAGTTGAAATTCTATATTTTATTTTTCTATAAATATTATTTGAACGATCAAAAGAGTTAAGAATGGAAGGCCACTAGGACTAACTGATAAATTAGAGGGAAATATGGAGATTGGAAATAAACTATATATGTGTTTACGTTAGAGTGCAGAGAGTACCTGTTTTTATCCTGATTGGTATTTAGTAAAGAAGAAAAAAGAAAGGACATTATTCTTGCA
Source organism: Lygodium microphyllum (assembly GCF_053477565.2). Classification (NCBI taxonomy): domain Eukaryota; kingdom Viridiplantae; phylum Streptophyta; class Polypodiopsida; order Schizaeales; family Lygodiaceae; genus Lygodium; species Lygodium microphyllum. Next base: position 125,432,674 of record NC_141157.1, read on the forward strand.
AAACAAATTAATTATGTAAACATTAAAAGCAACGACGAAATTGCAATACGGAGAGGGGAAACGTTATAAGGAATTAAAAATATGGGTTTATGGTACATTAGAAAATTTGTTTTGAATGTTTGATATCACTTAAATAAATAAAAAGAATTAATTTTAATCAGTTGGAGAAGAGAAATATAAAAATGAATTTAAATGGGGATATTCAAATAGATCCAAGGGATCTATACCTTGAAACAAATTTCTTAAAGTTAAACATCAAAACTTCCTGGATAAACCGCCACTAGTATGGCAGGAGAAATTTATGAGGAGCCACTCCTGAAAGATGGAGGGAATATGTAGTTATCCTAGGTTTAGCGTTTTAGTGCCCAATATAAAGATCTAACTTTAAAAGTTTAAAAGCAATGAAGTGTGAGATTAAGTATGTTTACTGGAGTTTAGATATCTATAGTTGGACTATACAAACAAACGTCGTAAATATTATGGAAGGTTAAACTAAATTAGTATAATTAGTAGCAAAAATCACCTGTTTAGTGCAACAACTTTTAGGAGTTGGCTTGCCGACCTGGTTAAAAGTGGCTTGGTCTTTGGCCAGTCATTTTTTGGTGCGTCTGCCGAGAGCTAAGCGCGCTCGAACGGGTGATCAATTTTCCTAGGATATTTAAATCCTAGGTATTTTTCATGAGTGAATACGCAGTCTCTTTTTTAAGGGACTATTTTCCTAATTTTCCATAAGAGTGTAAAAGAAGAGTGCTAAATTGGGTGAGAGACACAGAATTAGTAGAGGGAGGCGAATATTTTGGCCCTAAATTAACTGTGGACGTAGAGCAATTATCTTCTTGGAGTTGGGGTTATAACGATTGTGCGCCAACCATAGTTCTACTAGCAACACACTTTGGGCTAAAAGACGCAGTAGAGATAAATACAATTAGTGTATCGTACCACTTTGATTGGTATTATCGCAGCTCTTACCGAACCTTTAGAAGAGTGGTTTGGGATGATGTGCTGCCCTGGATACGTGTATCCAGAGGTCTAAAAATTACTTTTGACACAAAATACGTTAGAGAGGTTGCTGAAATCTTAGGCTTAATCTCCGAACAAGAAGAAAAGTTGCCATATGGGGAAATAGACCCAGAGTTGCCAACTATTTTGAACCTTCTAAGCGCGCATACAAGCCAAAACCTAATTTTATAGCTTCGAATAAAACAAGCGTAACTTTGGAGTATGACAATAAGAGCTAGTTTAGTAATCGTGGATGAATTTAGAAGAGAGACGGAGGCAACAAAACGAAGCTAGAGATCAGCGAGCTAGAGAACGAGCGGCACGATAGGAGGCTTGGTTATTAGAAAGGCTTGAGAGGGTCAATGCATTACTGAACTTGGGGATAGACGTTGTGTCTAACTCAAACGTAGAATCCTTAGAGCCTAACATATCATTTGATCGAACACCATCAAAGGAAAGTGAAGCAGCTTCATACCAGTGGGATCGAGTGGTTTCAAGCATTGATAGTCCTACTGAGGTAAAGAGTATGCAAAGTGAGAGCTTGGAGAGTGAAGCTAATGCCACTATAGGGAGTAACGAATCTATATTTAGTTCGAATTTAGAATCTACTTTTGGGTTAAACTACTTATTTAAAGCACCAAAAGAACCCTGGTGGATAGATCGAGTGACAGATTTGGGATTACGTTCTTTGTTTCGTATTCCCCATCAAAGAGAGGAAAATCAAGAGCTGTATATGACTTTGGATTAAGATCCTTATTCAGAGAATCCAAGGAACCCGTGTGGTCTGACTCTACTTCAGATTTTGGACTAGGAACACTATTTAAGGAAACAATGGCTCGAAACCCAGTCAAATTAGCTGACTTTACGCAATTTGGGGGATTGTGGGATGAAGATCCCGATGCCCATTCTCAATTATTTGAGGTTACTTGTATTGCCAATGAGATAATAGACGACGACCAAAAGCTTCATATCTTCCCTACAACATTAAAAGATGAGGCAATGAGGTGGTACAGAAACCTAGATGCTCAACATAAAGGAACCTATGCTGCCTTATCAAGAGCTTTTCTCAAAAAATTTAGGTGACAAGGTTTTCAAGATAGATTGGCTCTCCAATTAGATTATTTGTCCCAAGGAGCAACTGAAAGCGTTGAACATTACATTGAGCGTATGGAGACGATTATTCGAAAGATGAATCCCACTCTTGATGATCCCACGCAAAAACGTAAGTTTATTGATGGGCTTAATCCTGAAGTTCATCAGCATGTTAGTTTACAACGACCAGCTATGCTAGCAGATGCTAAAACGCATGCTAGATGGTGGGAAGAAGTGCAGCTTAGTCAACAACGACGGAGGGATCTATTCAAGGAACCTCGGATGGAATACCCTGCCAGCACTTCAGGTGGGTTATCTAAGAACGTGTCTTATGTGACCGTTCCTTTAAATCCATTGGTAACTACAAATTCAAATGTGTCAAGTATACCTTTAAATCCGTACACTTCGATTCCAGCCTATATGATGTAGACATGAATGCCTTCTATGCCTCAACCTCAATCTCCTCTTGATGAAGAAAAAGTAGCAAATATTATTGCGAAATCCCTAGGAAAATTGAAGGAGGAAATTATGAGTGCAGTACAAGCACCTTTGAGGGAAATTTATTTGGTAACAACACAAGTTCCTAATGCACAACAATCGTCGGGAAATTCAACTTCAAACCCACCTAGATCAAATATATGGTGTGGTAAGTGTCATAGTTATGGCCATGTGGCTACAAAGTGCCTGACACCTTCAAGATTAATACCTGATCATCCATCGTTCTATACTTTTTGCCTTAAGATAGGGCATTTGGATACCAATTGCTGGCATAAGATAGGGCAAGAGCAACAACAAGCTTGTTCAATACAAACGAATTATAATTATATGGATCGTAATAATACAACTTATGAGATTGGACCACCCAATCAACCTTTTAGGCCACAAGGATTGTCAACTCAGGGTAGACCTCAAGTACCCTGAAACAATTATAATAGTGACACCAATCGAGGGAGAAATTATCCTTTTAGAAGAAACAATGGAAATTTTCGTAATCCAATGGGGCATGGTGGACACCAGCGGCCTAGAGGACCAGTAATTTGTTATTGATGCTAACAAGAAGGTCACATAGCTACATATTGTCCAAATGCACGTAAAAATCAAGACTATACTTCTCTTTGCAGGAAGTGTAGTGGTGAAGGACATTATGAGGAGAATTGCCCTAAGAGAGAGGATAACAAAATTATTAACAAAGGTAAACAAGTCTTTAATGAACCTTCAACGTCTGTTGCAAATTTCGTTGAAGTAGAAACAATAAGGAAAGATACTAGAGTTAAGTCAAAATTTATACCTCGTAAAGTGACCTTTAAGGCTGACCCTATGATTGGTGTCATTACTAGGGCACAAAAGCAACAACAAAAGGATCAAGGTTTAGCGGAAGAGAGTCCACAATTAAACGGAGCAGTGAAGGATATATCTAAGGACATTGATCCTAATGTGGAACTACCTGAATCGGATTCTCCACAGCATTCCTCTGACCACCCATTATTACCTGTGCCCTTAGCAAATCCTAAGATTCAAGTGGGAGTAGCTCCTTTTCCTGAAAGATTGATTCCTCCTAAGGAAGGAAGTAAAGAGCAATCAGAAGTAGGAAATAAGACCTATGATCTTTGGGCTACATTAGAAGAAATATCACTGACCATTAACCTTCGGCAATTGCTAGAAATAGCGCTTGTTTGTCAGAAGCAACTTTATCATAAATTAGTTCGGCGTCGAAGGAAGAGGATTGAGATTAATGCTTCCAAAGTAAGTGAAAATTCTTCTAAAGAAAAACAACTAAGGATGTAAAAATAGTAGATTTGTTTGTGGATCCAGGAGCTCCAATCATCGATACTACTATTAATGGCCACTTGCTGAATGAAGTGCAGTTGGATGGTGGCTTAACAGTTAATTTTATGACAAAACAGGCAATGTAAGAATTAGGGTTGAAGGATCTATAACCTACTCATATTGTTTTACGCGTGGCTAATCAGAGAAAAGTAACTCCTTTGGGGTTACTTAGAAATGTAAAATTAGTGGTGGTTGGATTAGAAATTTATGTAAACTATTTGGTAGTGCGTTCACATACCAATATCTGGTTATCAAGTGGAGAACTATACTGATCTAAACAACTAAGCAGTGGAAGCATTACGATAGACTAGTTGATCAAAATTGTGACATGAACATATGACAATTCTTTTGTCTGAGGGAAATTTTTATTATTTATTTATCTAACTCTTTAACATTGTAATGTATGTTTCATGTGTAGATTTGACTATGATTTTGAGTTATATACTACAGCATGCTTCTATTGATGATTCTCGGAGTTGCAATATCCATGTACAAATCAGGTTGTTTCATACCTATACTCTTTATCTATATTCATTCATTTGAAAGGCAAAGTACAACAATAGAAATTGATTGAGCTAACTCAGAGATTTAAATTGCCTAAGTAATTATAGAAGAAATATAAGTAAATATTTCAAACAAATATGAATGACACATATCTAATTCCATATATATGAAGTCCACTCACAAGGGATGGGACTTAGCACTAGGATGAGATTAAAAAGGGGGTGATGTGTGTGTATAACATAGTGAATTCCATTGTATGGATATCTAATTAGGAATCCTATAGAGTTTTCCCTTATCTTTTAGTTGCTTTTCTAGCGATATGTAGGGTAGCTATGCAATAAGGTTCTCTCCACGAAATTTTGACTAGGAGTAGCGTGGAAGAGAGATATTGAACTGGTGAGTATTCTTTGCTTATCATTTGCCCAGGCAGAGTGACTAGTATTATGCGCTAGATTAGATTCCTCGAGCAAAGTTGTTGAGCTGAAATGTTTGACCGTTCAATTAAGTAATGTATTCTTACCCTTCTAGTTGATCCTTTAAAAAAAAGAACTACTTAAAATCCAATCCAAATATTATAAGTTCAGAAAAGTCTATATATTTATTCTTTCACAAAAGAAAGAAAGAAAGAAAGAAAGAAAAAACAAACGCCCTGAGACTGCAGGGTTTGAAAAAAAAAACAACCAAAAGAAGATAACCATCACCTCTGAGGTCTTGGTAGGCTGTAGGGATTTCCTTGATGGGTGCCTTGCATCCGATGCCTTGCATCTCTTTGGGGTGGGACCTTTTGGAAGGAGAATAAATGTATATACTCTTTTGATACTGAAAATAATGCTATTAAAACTTAAAATTAAAAGAAAAAGTTTGGACACTTGGAAGCAAGGGATCATTGGTTGGTTGTTCTAGTAGAACATGGAGGGTTAGCAGCTAAACCCTAGGAGTCCTATTTGGTGTTGTAGTATTAGCTTGCCTTGTTTGGGTTCTTTATTAAGTAACGATCTTATTAGTGAGGCTATTTCAGAAGCAATATTTCTAGTAGGATAGTAGTGTGGCAATTCATTGCCTAGAGGGATTCTTGTTGTTCAGCGGCTTTAGACAGCTTCCTAGTTGGTATATTCTATGCAATGGATGAAGCTCTGTTATGCACTTAAGTGGGGAGAGTGAGTAAGGGGAATGTTAGTTTGCACACATTTTTACATAATTTCATTGAAACATTTGTATTGTTTGCGTTACAATATGACATACATGAGTATTTTTTCTACTTTTCCAGTGTCTACTAGTCTTCTATGTGCGATTTTGCAGATATTGTAGCTATGCTCGCGAGGACGCTTCGCAATTAAGTGGGGGAGAGTATATTTTTTCTTTTGAAGTTGCGTAGCAGTGCTCGTGGTAGCTGTGTTCGTGATGTTGCATGTTTGTGAGGTACTTGTGCTCGCAAGGACGCTTCGCAATTAAGTGGGGGAGAGTATATTTTTTCTTTTGAAGTTGCGTAGCAGTGCTCATGGTAGCTGTGTTCGTGATGTTGCATGTTTGTGAGGTACTTGTGCTCGTGAGGACACTTCGCAATTAAGTGGGGGAGAAATGATAACATCTAAAAACATGTTACATATTGCACAAATTTTCAACATTGTATGCATCTGATATACTACTACCATCTTTTTACATTAATTTAATGCAGATGCGGGTTTGGAAGTTGTTGTCTTTGGAGGTTGTGTCCTTGCAGTCTAGCTAGGAGATGTTGGTACAAGGAAGTTCTTGTACGAGAGGAAGGTGGAGTTTCAGACAAAATCTGATAGGTTTACTTAGTGAATCTCAGCTATGACTGATTAAAATTTTCCCGTAGGGATTATTATCACTTAGAGGATATAAGACCTTGTTATAAATTAGGAGTTTTCGGGGGAATTTTAAACTTGGCAAGGTCTTGGCAGGTTGATAGGATATCTTAGTATTAATTTAAGGGATTTCACTAGTTATGCTACCTCCTACCTCCTAAGGATTAAATTCCTTATGAAGAACATACATAGCATCATGATTGTGATTATTGTCTATTTATTGAGACTGAAAAAAGTCAATTTAGCAAGAAGGTTGCTGGAACTTGACACTGTTTGGGTTTGGATCCACAATGGTTTTCAACATATGCAATAGAATTGGGAACAATGGAGTTCAATATCACAATCGGAGTATTTGTTGGCTTTGACATTCTACTGTCCAGCATAACACTAACTCCATCAGATGTTATTGCTACAACTGAAGATAGAATAGTAATTGCAAGGCTACATGGAGAGATTCTTGTGTTCTATACACAATTTCCAGTTTTCCAAGTGTGTACCTATCCAAACTAGTTAATTACATGATACAACTTTTGAATGAATCAGAATGGCTTTTGATTGATAAGCTAGAATATTCCTTCAATGGGCAATTGCGTGATCACATTGGAACATTATACTATGCATTTTGTGATCAGTTAAATCGATGTACAAAAGCCTTCAACAACTGTTTAAGATTTCAAATTCAAGACTATATAGAGAAGGATTATGAAAGAGTGTTAAAGGGACTAAAACCTCATTATGCAGTGACACAATATGGTGTAGAGTTTGGTTTCCAAGATGAAGGTGCTTTTACACGTTTACTTCTACCTTTGAAAGATGTCACAAAATCCGTTATCACATTGGAGCTCAATGCAGATGATGTCAAATTTATTATAAATAGGAGTCCAAGGAAAATCATATCAGTGGTCTTGTCAAAATTTGAAGCACTCTCCCGAGATGGAAATGTAGAGGTGGTGGTGTCTAACGTTGGGGAGCTTGTAGTTGCTTTTTATCTAGGTATGAATTGTTCAATTGGAATAAGGGCTTCTTCGGAGTTGATACTTAGCTTACAACCTAACAAACCAGAAACTTATGAGTTTGCTTTAACCACCAAAAGTGAAAAAGCTAGTTCAATAGAATGTGTAGCTAGGTTAAAGGACTCAGGGGGTGAAGTTTTGGACAAGGTATCAACAATGGTCATGGTTACAGCAACAACATACATCAATGTATCAAAGGTTGCAAATAAAGACATAGATCCAACAAAGAATACAAGCTTTATATCAAGTATATTGTCATCAATAACAAGCTTTCTTACAAGTGCTTTCAATGATGTTGCAAGATTGGGGGAGCATCATTATTTCTTTGGGAAATGTAGTGAGAGAAGGGTTCCATACTATGGTATGGTCATACATGTGTGGCCAACAAGTTCGTGTAAATTCGAAAGATTGGAGGTGCAAGGAGTTGTATTATTCTTGAAAAGTGGTGGAAGGCTTCTTGGAGTTGTCATTTGCAACCATGTCCAAAAAAGAAATTTTTGATTTAGTCCTTAAAAAGAAGAAAACCTAACCCTACGTGAGTATGGAGAAAACCTATATAAGACTATGAGAAGGTAGAGTAAAAGACCTTCCCCATTGAGTGCAATTTATGGAGAAATGAGAGGAGGAAAAAGAAAAAAAAGATATTATGTGTGAGAGGACGGTTGTAAAAAAACCATCGTTGGTCCGTTGCCCAGGCCTCTTAGGAAGAAGGATGATTCCACTTCCTTCTCTCAAGTTGCATTCCAGCGTGTGAGATCCAATCCATGCGAGGACAGACGTTTTCTGCTCGATCAGAACAGGAGCATTAATAGGTGCGTGGCAATAATGAGCTTGTGTCTTGGTGGTTGACTCATCATCATCAGTCTCCCTGATCGAGAAGAAGAAGAATGGAGTGCGCCTGTCTGGAGGAGGAGGAGGAACTAGGGCTTCTTGTTCTTCTTCTTCTTCTTCGGAGTCCAGCAGCAGGGGCAAGAAGGCCTTCAGATCACATCAGGCGTTGGGAGGACACAGAGCAAGCCACAAGAAAGTGAAAGGATGCTTCGCTCGCACCAACACCCCAGCAGGAAATGAAGAGGACAACATTAACACGCAGACTAATAGTACAGTTCTGCAATCTGTTCAAGCAGAGATGATGATGGTGATGCGGAAAGTTGATCAAGGCTTGCAAGAGCAGCAGCGGCAGGAGCGAAACGTTTGTGAAGCCTCTCAAGTGGATTTATCCTCCTGTGCCATGTTGTGTCTGCAGAGGGGAAGGTAGCATCGCCTGTGGGAGCTGTGGCGGGAAGGGCGTCCTGGGCAAAGGAGGTTACCATACCAACAATCGAGTCGATCTTCCTCGCATAATTGGGTCAAAATGGACTGCAATGGAGAGGACCTTTGGTTGATGCCATTTTGAGGTCATTTCCAAGTAGAAGGAAGGAAAAGATTGGTTCTTGCAAATGGTTGCCACTTGTGATGAGAATACAAAATTTTGGGTCAATGCTCATAATCGTAAGGATAGTGGTGGTGGAGATGGCCACTGCCGCCCATGCCTCCAACTATGTTAGCACTCCTGCATCATCGTGCTCTCATCCACGCAAGGACTGCACGAAGTGGAAACCAAAAAGATTAGATAATGTTTTAGCTTTATGAAAATATTAAAATCCTAAGGTTCAGTTTCATTTCCAAAAAAGCTAGTTCATATGCAACACATCAAAGAAAATCAAGCATCCAATGTTCTATTTCCATCTTTTCTCCAAATAAGAAAAGCATTGAGAATCCTACAAGTGGGAGAACTTTAAAGTCAGATCTAATGAGCGGGAGCACTTAAAGAATGATTCTTTGTGGGTTTTCACCTTCTTGGTAATAGAAGTGGTGGAATTTATGTGTTCCTTCTTCATGGAGATGGTGTTCATTCCAACAACAAAGTTGCATGGAGAATAGAAAGGATGAGCTTACGATGTACAATGATTGGATAGTGGCTAGACGGAAAGAGGACACGGCTTCCAAAGAGGGGACGACAACCCGTGGATTTTACAAGTATGCGCTTAAACCATTTAACAAAAATAGAAGTTATAGCATGGGTAAATATTCAGTTTATTATTTTTAGAAAATGCTTTGAAATGTATTTTCCTATGCTGAATGGTTATTTGTATTTATGTGGACCTGTTTCTATTTTTTGAAAATAGAAAATAGTTGAAAATGCTTGAAAAAGGTTTAGAAAGGTTACAAATGCATTTTTATAGAATTGCTGATTGAAAAATTATAAGTTATGATATTTTTTCCATAAAGGTAGTAATTTTGGAAATTTATTGAATTTTTTTCATAATTATTAAAGACTATTCAATATATTTAAAAATTCAAAAATAGTTGTTTTTAAGAGAAAAGTAACAGTTTCTATACAAAAATGGATTTTTCATTATTTGATGGTATGAGGGGAAGCTTCAGTATCTAAGTTGAAATTCTATATTTTACTTTTCTATAAATATTATTTGAACGATCAAAAGTGTTAAGAATGGAAGGCCACTAGGACTAACTAATAAATTAAAGGGAAATATGGGGATTGAAAATAAACTATGTATGTGTTTACGTTAGAGTGCAGAGAGTACCTGTTTTTATCCTGATTGGTATTTAGTAAAGAAGAAGAAAGAAAGGATGTTATTCTCGCAAAACGAATTAATTATCTAAACATTAAAAGCAATGACGGAATTGCAATACGGAGAGGGGAAACGTTATAAGGAATTAAAATTATGGGTTTATGGTACGTTTGAAAATTTGTTTTGAATGCTTGCTATCACTTAAATAAATAAAAAGAATTAATTTTAATCAGTTGGAGAAGAGAAATATAAAAAGGAATTTAAATGGGGATATTCAAATAGATCCAAGGGATTTATACCTTGAAACAAATTTCTTAAAGTTAAACATCAAAACTTCCAGGATAATCCGCCACTAGTATGGCAGGAGAAATTTATGAGGAGCCGCTCCTGAAAGATGGAGGGTAACTGTAGTTATCCTAGGTTTAGCGTTTTAGTGCCCAATATAAAGACCTAACTTTAAAAGTTTAAAAGCAACGAAGTGTGAGATTAAGTATGTTTACTGGAGTTTAGATATCTATAGTTGGACTACTACAAACAAACATCGTAAATATTATGGAAGGTTAAACTGAATTAGTATAATTAGTAGCAAAAATCACCTGTTTAGTGCAACAACTTTTAGGAGTTGGCTTGCCGACCTGGTTAAAAGTGGCTTGGTCTTTGGCTGGTCTTTGGCCAGTCAGTACAACACACAGAATGGTGTTCACCAGTTGTTATCAGGAAGAAGAAAAACAACCAAATCCGACTATGTGTAGATTTTAGAGAGCTGAATAAGCAGATGGTTAAGGATTACTACCCGTTGCCATTTATTGATCAGATTTTGGATCAATTAGCAGGTAGGAAAATATATTCGTTCATGGATTGCTTTGCGGTTTATAATCAAATGGCAATTGCAGAAGAGGACAAGTTGAAAACGACTTTCATTACTATCTTTGGTACTTTTGTGTACCATGTGATGGCCTTTGGTTTGTGCAATGCACCTGGATTATGGCAATGAACATCAGACAAGACCTTTGGTGACATCTCCCCAGATGAGTTGAAAGTATTTATCGATGACCTGGGGGCAGCCACTATAAGGGAAAGGATGTTGATTATCTTAAGAAAGTACTTTGAGCACTGCAGACAATTTTGTATCGCTCTTAACCCACGGAAGTGTGTCTTTGGAGTGCGTTATGGGCTGCTGCTAGGCCATGTGGTCAATTCAGTAGGAATCGCAACTGACCCTGAAAAGATCAAGGTTATAGTCGCCATGAGTCCACCACGCACTCCAAAAGAGGTTCATAGCTTTCTGTCATTGATAGGGTATAATCAGAGGTTTATAAATGCCTTGGGAGAAAGGACGTTGCCACTAACAAACTTGTTATCCTTTAGCTGTCTATTTGAATGGAGCGATCCTTGTAAGGTAGCTTTTGAGGATGTGAAACAGGAGCTAGTAAAAGCACCAGTTTTAAAAGCACCTAAAAGAGGCGAAGTATTTTACATATTTTCAGCAGCTACCATACATAGTATCAATTGCTGTTTAGCCCAAATCTGGGAGGAAAAGTGGTATCATCCGATAGCTTTTGCTAGTCGAAAATTGGGCATTTCAAAGATCAACTACACCTACATGGAGAAGTTGTGTCTTGAGATGGTCTTTGCGACTAAAAAATTCAGGCACTACATCCTCTATGAGAAGGTAGTTTTCTATACGAAGGCGGAAGGGCTTAGATTGCTTATGAACAAGCTACAACCGCCTGATCGTTTGGCAAAGTGGTTAATCACTTTGCAGGAGTTTGATTATGAGATTAAGAGTAAGCCACCGAGGTTGCAGGGTATTGTGGAATGCCTTGTGGATTTCGGGGAGCCGAAAGAGACTTTGGTTGAAGGAAGTGATATTGAAGAAATGTTTAAAATTGATACAGCTTCTATCCCATCTTGGTACGCTGCTATTACGCATTATCTATCAACAGGAGAGACTGGAGCTGGTTTATCAAAATCTGAAAAGAGGAAAATCAAACAACAGGCTTTGAAGTTTTCCTTGATCGTAGGAACACTATATTGGCAGGGTGTTGATGATATCTATCACCGATGTGTGATGCCTGACGAGGTTCCTTTCATCTTAGAAGAGTGCCATGACTCTGCATGTGGAGGGCACTTTGCTGGCCGGTTGACGGCACAGAAAGCTTTAAGAGCTGGATATTGGTGGCCATCGATCTTCCAAGATTCCTTTGAGTATGTTAAGAGATGTGATACCTATCAAAGACATGACATCAGAGAGAATAGGAAACGCCCGCTTATGCCTATCATGGCCGTCCTTCCATTTGAGAAGTGGGGCATTGATTTTGTGGGTCCTATCACCCCGTCGTCTACTATCCAGAAGAGGTACATTATAGTAGCAACTGATTATTTTACAAAATGGTCAGAAGTGCGGGCGACGAGGTAGGACAACGCAAAAGAGATTGCAAGTTTTCTTTTAGAGCATATTATCTGCCGTTTCGGTCCACCGAAGGAACTAGTGTCGGACCGTGGAACCCACTTTTTGAATAAAGTGATTAAAAACTTGACTGAATCTTGGCAAATCAAGCATAATAAAACGACCCCCTATAATCCGCAAGCAAACGGGCAAGTTGAAAGTACTAATAAGCAGCTTGTGGGTATCTTGTCTAAAATAGTCTCTGAGAAGAAACGAGACTGGGATAGTAAGTTGTATGTGGCAGTATGGGTGTACAATACAACGTTCAAGCGAGCTATCGGCCATACTCCATTTAAATTAGTTTATGGGAAAGAGTGTATGTTACCCCTTGAAATCGAGTTGCCAACCATACGGTTTGCAATTAGCTACTCTTTGGGAGATGAGGATTCACTCTTTGAACGTTTCACGAACATAGCCCACCTTGGATGAACTGAAATTGCAGAGCTTATTACATGAGGAGATAGCTAAACGTCAGATGAAGCAGTTGCATGACCTTAAAGCAAAGAAGTATACCTTTAAAAAAGGGCAATTAGTTCTATACTATGATGCCGTAGGGAGTTGTTTCCAGGGAAGCTGGAACCTAGATGGAATGGCCCCTACAAGATTGTCAGGATAGGGAAAAATAGGTCAACGGCTCTACTAGCTGATCTGCAGGGAGTAGAATTTAAAAATAAGGTTAATCTTAATAATATTAAACCTTATTATTTCTAAGTATGCTAATACGGGAAAATGCATTGCAGGTCCATGCTGGGGCTGATTTGAGACCTGCAAAAGAGCTTAAAGCTGGTTGATGGGGCGGTTTATTCCTTATTTGGAGTACCCATATCTGGAGCAGAGATACCATCAGGGAAAACTTATCTGGTGGAGCAAAGGATACAAAGTGATTGAGCAAGAAGACAGAACCTTTGTGTGGGAGATCAAAGTCTTTTGCCATCACTGCTTACGACTGTTGACAAGTATCCCTGTTGAGCTCAATGAAGAAGGTGGGATGGAGTCATCAGTTCACCCTCTAAACATGTTAAATTTTGACTATCATAATTACGAATAGAGGAGTTCGTGATGGCAGGCTGTGTAAACCCATTGTGAACGTACACATTATATTTTGACAGAGTGTCCAGGGGCCCTAATAAAAAAGGGAGTGTTGGAGTAGTAATTTGAGATCCCCGACGTAGAGTTACGATGAAGTTAGCTGCTTATCTTGGGGTAGGATTCACTAACAATATGGCGGAGTATAAAGCCTTGATTATGGGACTGCATATTGCCAAGTAAGGTGGTATTCGGCGTTTGTTAGTAAAAGGGGATTCCCAGTTGATCCTGAATCAGCTAGATGGGACATACACAGTGCGGAATCCTATCCTTTGTATATATCATCGAACTACGATGACTCTACTTGAGGAGTTTGAGAGAGTGCCTTTTCAGCTGATTCCATGTTACTGGAATCAGTTTGCGGATTCACTGGCAAATCTTGCTTATGAAGAAGACCTTTTCTTTAACTGTGGTCCTGGTTTGGACATTGTTATCAATGATGAGACATGACCCGGTCGCTTGTGGGGAATGTTATTAGAGCATGCAATATATGGCAGACGATGGTTGATATGGGTGATGCAAAGAGTAGCCGAGACCAATCTACCGTTGTTATCCTGGACCCATAGGCTGATTAGACAACATGTTATGCGTACACCTCTTGTTGTATATGGAGGAGGGATGGGTCATAACCTTATGCATTTAGTCTAGGGCTGCGAGTCCTATTTTTCCTCCTTGGAAAGGAGCATATTATTGTATATCTGTACTATTTCAGGGAGGGATGTGTAGGTGCTATTCTGTTTGATCTCGTTAGGCCAAGAGGGCCGATCAATTTTTTGTAGTGAAGTGATTTATTTCATTAGGCCAAGAGGGCCAGTTGTCTGTTTAGTATAGGTGCGGTTAATGGTTTCTTGTTTTAGTTCTGTGCTAGACAGGTTCAAAGAAGAGCTTGGAAGGAGCCTTTGTTGCACAGGAGCTTCTCATGGCCCTATCCAGGTGATATTTCTCCTTTACGAGTAATGTGTTTTTATGCTATATGTGTCTATGTACTTGTAAAGGGGATTTTCTTTTCTTGTTGGGGACCGGAGTCCAAGGCATGAAGTCCCAAGTTTAGTTTAGGTATGTTTGAGGGGGGTCTGAGTATTGTTGCCTCTTGTAAAAACATTGTCAAGCATCAAAAGACCTATTTTAGAAGGCAGTTCTAGTGACCCTATTCTGCTAGCCTACTAGGCAGCTGTTCTAGGAGTTCTTATTAGTTGTGAGGTAGTTAGAGAAGCCTGCTTGAAGGAAAAATGATGATAGAGGAAAAAAAACCCAAAAAACCCTGAATATTTCAACGCAAATAAATCTATACAAAGGTGTGTAAAAAGGGATTCTAACCCCCTATAAAAAAAGAAAAGAAAAAAAAGGAAAATTTATAAGTAGTTGATCATTGCCTTGCGAAGGCCTGGTAGGTTCCTGGGGACGAGTCAGACCCGGGGCCGATGCCTTGTCTTCCTAGGGGTGGCCACTTGCTAGAATAGAAGAAAGTAAGGAATATTGGAGCGAAAATAAAAGTGAGCATCAGAAAAGGATTAAGTGTTGCCTTGTGAGGGCTTGGTAGGTTCTTGGGTACCGAGACAGGACCTGAGGCCGATGCCCTATTCTCCTTGGGTCACTACGCTCAGCTCCCTCCTTTTCACATGCCCAAGTATGAAATAAAAACCTAAAAGACGAAATGTGCTTTAAAAAAATATACTTCTTGATCAGGCTATAGGAGTCCTCGCCTAGTAGGAGCTCCTGGTTGTGTTGTCCTTAGTTAGGTAGGTAGTTCAGACCACCACTTAGGGCGACCTCTTTGATAGTTCTTTTTAGTTTGGCCGTGTTGGAGCAGTTGGTTTAGTGACTAGCTTCAAACCTTCTATCAGATTATGCTAGGCCTCATCCTTGTGGATTTCATGCCTTGGTTTTGTCAGGGGGTAGGGTGAGCATTGTGCTGTATTTTAGTATGTATCTATTTTGTATTAGCTTGATGCTTCCTTTGGTTGTTTTGTGTAGATCTGTTGTGGGATTCGACGGGCTGAGTCGCCCTATCCCGTGTGGTTGCCAATGAGAGCGGAGTTTTGAGCCCGGGATGTGCCTAAAATTTGCCAAAAAATCCAAGATTTAGGGGAAAAATATTCAACATCGAAGGCGGCGACTCCAGCTAGGATGATTTTAAGCACCAAGTGAAAGACGACTTTTGAAAGGCGCTCGAGCAACACTTGTGGATTTTTGATAATTTTTTAGACTGCTGTGCGGGTTGTCAGCAGTTGCCAGTCAATGCGGGATGTCAAGCCGGACACCCAGGATTTTTCAGAGCTCGAATCGGATGCCAGATGAGGAAGGAGCCAACAAATGGTCAAGATGCGAAGAGGTGGACACTTGAGAGGTCAAAATCGGGCATGTCTTTTGGAGTTTGGACATTTTATGCCACATGAAACTTCTCATGAAATCGTGGAGAGAGAGAGGATGAAGGAAGCGTGGACAGTTTGCGCCCGAAAAATGTGCCAAGATATTGATGATGATGATTTGTTGCCTCCAAACAACCTACCCAACTGATGTTACCCTTGATCTTCTCCCTCTTGATGGATCTTATCGCCTATCTTCACCCGTGAAATGGATGTGGGAATGAAGAAATCTGATTCTAGTCTTTCTCTCTCCTCCCTCTCTCTCCCCAAAGGGGCTGTTCTTGTGTGCAAGAGGAAAATGAAGAATGGTGAAGGAAAGAGATTGTTGATTGTGAAGATACTGGACATTGAATGTGGGCTGACCCACAGTCCCGCACCAAAACCGAGATCCCGAAACAAGAAGTCTAAGCGGTAATTCAATTTTTAATGAAGAAAAAATGAGTTTTTATGCTATTTGATTGATGAAACATTGTTCCCATGGGCTGAATATTCATTATGATGTTGTTTTCTATGAGTTTCAACAGTTTATAATCTGAAAATCAGAGAAGCATAAGTGATATGGTTGAAATTCATGTTATAAAACCCAAAAAACATGCGTTTAAGGGGTAAAAATGGGGTTTTTGCAAAATAAATGGGAAATATGAGACATAACACCTACAAAAACCTAAAATTTTGTTGTCAACGAACCTAAGGGCCACAACCCACAATCAATATTAATTTTTAATCATTTTTTATTGAAGAAAATAGAGAAAAAATACCAAAAAATGGTGAAAAATGGGTTTTAAATGGGGAAAATTTAGGAAACGGTAAAAGAAAAATTCCAAAAAATTACAGGTGTGTTTGTGCAGTGTATAATGAAGGTAAAGCATGAGGTTGGCCTCGGTTTACCCTCGTTTCTATGTTTCTGTTCATGTTTATCTCTGTCTTTATAAGGAAAAACACATAAAACGACCTTTTCACCTATCAACGAATGCAAAACATTAAACAGTAGGGTGAGAGGGGAGGTTGAGCATCAAAATATAAACTAAAATCTGATTTATTTGTTGCATCATACCTGTAGGACATTGTTTTAAAATAAAGGGAAAGGCAACATGAACGTAAGGCTCGATGTCTTTTCTCATTATATAAACGCTAGCATGGAAATCATGAAAAGATTGGTTTCGCACGATGTACAATACTGATTTTCTTCTGTTTGTGCACTAAACCGTTCACATTATGTACTATGCATAGTTCATGGTATCAATGGAAAAGCTCCTGGACTGTATAGCAATTGTTTTCTTAGGAATTTGACCCACGACTGAGAGCATAAGGTTATCCCTTGCTGTAGGATAGAGGGTCGACTTCCTAAGGGACTGTCAAGTAAGGACACACGGTATATCTCTTGGATTCAAAATGAAGAGTGGAGTTTGTTTGTTTGTGTTACATGTTGAGCAGCGCATTAAGGGGCCAATCCCTGCGATGTAGGAGAGCTGCAGTGTGGCTACAGTGTCTCTACCAAGAGGTTGCCTCCATGTATGTGATCGTGGTATTTATTGCCAATGTGTATGGGTTCTCCCTCTGAGGAGTTTATAAAAAGGGAAACGTTGGACTATAAAACTACAAAACTATAAACGCATAGATTAGGCTTTAGGATAGTTTATCCTTTAGCAGTAGATAGACGCTCTTAGCCTGCGAGGCCGTGAGGGTGTGTTTGTCTGTTATGAGTATGAGGTCCGGCTAGTGCCATAGACAGTGCCAACCCATTTCAGGTCCCATCAGAGAGTCCACTTCTTGGACCATTAAGCCTGCCCTTAGTAAGTAGTTGCTTTCATCTTGTGGGCTCTGGTTGGTTCCTACTACTTGTGGTTGGATGTGCAACATGTGTCTTAGAGCCCTGCGAGCAATCTTCAGCTTTCTCCTTAGTGACTTAATAGCCTCCTCCTCTTCATATTGTGTGGCATCCACGAGAGTATTGAGGAAGGCATGTTGTTGGGCTTCCAAGATTATTTGTGCGGCCTCTACCCTGCTTTTTGCTAATACCTTGTCACCTTCTTTCACTCCTACCTACCCATTCATTTGCTCTTCTTTTCATCTCTTCTAAGCTTTCATTATGCCTTCGAGATAAGGCACTTATTCTCTAATCTTGTTCCTCAATTTCTCTTTCTACTCTCTTATTCTCTTCTAGTTCTACAACCACCGTCTTCTCCAAATTTTCCATGTTCTCCTGATATCTTTGGGCCCTCTCTCTTCTTCTTTAGTTGTAAACTCCTCCATGGCATTCTAGACTCTTTTCATGTGTCCTTCAGCTCTTTTTGTTGTAGGATCAAGAACTTGTACTCCCTTTGAAGTTCCACCAGCTTCTGATTCTCATCTTCAAGCCTCTTTCTCCAACTTTCCTCTTGATTCTCCTTAGCCCTGAGCTCCACCTTTAGCTCACTTATTTCTCTTTGATAACCAGTCACTTGGTAGGTTCTCTCAAGCTATAAGGCTGCTAGTGTGTCTTTCTTTGCTTCTAACTCGACAACAACCATCTTCTTTTCCTCCTTTGCTCTCTTCAGCTGTGAAAGGAGTTCTCTTACATAATCATCATAATTCGTAGACTACGACAATGCTGTAGGGGTAGTCATTGTGGATGCTTCTATCTTCTGTCTCTTGGGATCTTGTCTTGACTCTGCATCTGTAGATGTTGACCTCTTTGTTCCCATAACTAGGGTTCTTCCACTAGCATCTTGAGCTATCTCTTTATTGACGAGAAACTCCACTCAGGCCATAAGATTACTAGCATCTACTATGGTTGATGTGTCTTAGGTGGGTGTAGAGATTGGGGTGGTAGGCACTAGGATAGGTGAAATAGGCTCAATCAAACCCTTGCCCTTGCCTTTTGTTACAAGGGGTGGCATAATTTTTGGCACTTTGGAACCCTGAGCCTTCTTCTTTGTGTGGGCTCCTGGTAGCCCCAACTCCTCATCTCTGGAGGGTTGCTCCACTGAAATGTAGATGGTCCTAGTTATATCCTCTTCTTCTATCCTTCTAAGCTCCTCAAGATCTTCATCTACCTTTCTCTTTCTCTCTCCTTCTACCTTCCTTTGGGGGGTTTTCTTATTGGACTTTTTGGCCCCTCCATGGCTAGTAGACTATGTTTCCTGTTCTCCTTCTTCATCACTCACGGTTCTCTCACTAGAGTGTTCTTGCTCTTGGTGGGGAGGTGACTTGTCTAGTGTCTCATCAACTCCTTCATTGCTTTGCACTTCCCCTAATGCCTCCTTGATGATGGCACCCAAGACCCCACTAAATCTAATGGTTGAGGCCTTAGATGTGGACTTCTTTTTTGCCTTGGAGGCCGGGGACACTCCACCTGTGGATCTTCCACCTATATTCAATGCCTTTGCTAAGGTCTTAATTGTCTTCTGCATGAATTCATTCAAGTTCACTTCATCTAAAGACTTGGCTGCAATGCTTTCCAGCATTGGCACATTGATCCTGCTCATCAACGTGTTGCACCTTTGGCTAGAAAACAAGGCATGCATCATCTTGTCTTGTAGTTTGGACTTGTGGGTTGGGGATATCAACTAAGTTGATGCCATTTTTTGTGTGGACCATCACTTTGTCCATTCCCAGCATGTTTTACACGTCCCTTTTTGGCCGTCTTTCAACTTTGTTGGACAAGCCCATTGCTCTCTCCACTAGCTCTCCAGGGTCAACTCAACTTCTACTTGGTAGGTGGCCTCTCCTTACCGGCACAGTCACGATGCCGCTATTTCTATTGAAAGTATAGAGAAACTCCATGCACTTTTCATAATCCACATCTTGCCTGATTTTCTCTAGGTACTTCTACAAATTTCTTTGATTCACAATTTGCTTTATGGCTTGCTCTTCCATGACTACATCTTCCAAATTCAAGATGTGCCTGAACTTGAATTGGTTGTAGGCTCTTGTCTCCATTGAGAGGCCATACTTTGCTTTCTCATCCTCTGAGAATGACAACTTGTTGGTTTTCTCCTATCGTGCCATTGTAGGTGCCTATCATGAAGCCACAACTCACCATTAGTGTTCTTTAGATAATTTTTTGTAGAAAGACATGTAGGAAATGGAAAAAATGCTTATGGAAAATTGAAATGCTTAAATAAATAAAGGAAAACTTTCTTCAAATAGTCCATGCATTCCTCAAAAAATTTATGGCACTTTTCCTCAATCATAAATTGATATTTATCCATTCTTTTCCGATTTTGGACGTTGATTGAGGTTTAAGGTTTGTTTTTATGTTCCACACCTTATCCCCTCCTCCTTGGAAAGGAGAAGAATCCTTCCTAGGATTAGAGGTTGAAAGGTTAAGGCCATTTAGCACATACTCACAGTGTTTTACTTTCACATGAGCCAAGCATAGAAGTTTGGATTATACTCCATGTGAGCATAGTGGTCTATGTCAACGGGTCAAATGCTTACGTGGGTGAGGTAAGTGAGGAAATCCATTAGAAAGTCATCAAAGTCTATTTGGCTAGAAATGTGTAACTCGTCCTCCATCAACATGTGATCTAAATAGGGGTGCATCATGATGTGCTCTTCAAGGAGTCAGTTGCGAATGGTGGTCAACACCCTATAGGAGGTCGGCGGAGCTACATAAGTTGGGTCATACTTTGAGGTTTTGATGGCACCTCTCTGCTCAACGTCAGTCATGATTTGGCAACCCTCTAACTCCCATTGAAGTCAAAGATCATACCATTCTCATAGGAAAGAGGAGTTGTTGATAGCAAGTTGTTTCAACTCTTGAATCTCTTGGTTTGTGCTAGAGAGCGTACTCTTGTCATATGAGGTGATGATTCGTCGTTTGTGCACTTGCTCATGGGAAATCTTGATGGCAATCAACTCCTCAGCTACTTGGGGAGGCTTAACAATTATGAATTTTGATTCTTCCCAAGAGCAAGGCAGCATATGTACCGTTGTGGCCAACGGCTCTTCTAAAAGGCCCAGGTCTAGTCGGTCATAGCTTTTAGCAAGTGTATTAAATGTAGCGTCCAAGCGTCGAAGGCAAGTAACCAAGTAACCCCTCGTATTTTCAGCTAAGTTTGAGGCCAAGGTAAGAATTTATCATCGCTCATAAGAGGGTTTTGTCAAGAATCGCGTGATGGGGGGATTTGCTTGAGCTGATGTGCCCAACACACACTGTATACACAAGAGGAAGCTCACTCAAGAACATAAGAAGAGAGATGGAGGCCAAAGAAATTTCTTGCTGATTTTTTCTTCTTCTTCCACACACTATACAATGTACACAAAGTATAGATAAGATACAACATAAAGAAAAGTGGCCTTATTAGTCAAACAGTGCATAACCGACTACATTAAATTGACTAGCACTATATCTTTGCCAGTTGTAGGTAGGTGTAACAAACTAAATATAATAAGTGATTATTCAATGGCCATGTGAGTGTCATAATGACCACCAACGTGCTAAGTGTAGATGTGCGGACCCATCTAGCCAGGCGGTCCATCATCAATGCCTTTGTGAAAATGTGAGCTATCTGATCCTGTGTGCTCACATATACCAAGTCAATCTCTCCTGCAAGTACCTTCTCTCTCACAAAGTGGTAGTGCACCTCAATGTGTTTTGTCCTAGTATGGAACACTAGATTCCTAGCAAGCTGTATGCTACTCATGTTATCACAATGAATGACAACTGGACCATCTCCCTGCACATCCAAATCACCTAATAACTTTTGCAGCCATACCACCTCACATGCTGCCATAATGGCACCTCTATACTCATTAGCCTCTAAACTCGATAAAGCAACTGTAGGTTGCTTTTTGCTACTCCATGTAATTGCTGCACTACCAAGGGACACTAGTAGATCTTCTGTCTGCCATGCTACTAGCCCAATCTACATCTATCTATCCAAATACCTGTACGTCCTTACCTGCCTCATAAAAAATTCCATAATGTAAAGTGGACTTCACATATCTCAATATACGTCTAATTGCATCCAAATGAGGCTTTCTAGGCATCTACATAAACTGACTGACAAGGTCAATAGCATAGCTCAAGTCTGGCCTTGTGATAGTCATGTAAATCAAACTCCCTACGATCCTCTTGAACATAGTAGGGTCTTCTATCTCATCCCTAAAGTCGACACTCAACTTCACATTTTTCTCCAATGGTATTGAAAGAGGCTTACATACTGTCATACCATACTTGGATAACATATCCAAGCCATATTGCCTTTGGAATAGCCATATACCATCATCACATCTCATCACCTCAATACCAAGAAAGTATCTTAATTCACCCAAATATTTCATCTCAAACTTCTTCTTCAAGAAGTCCTTAACTTCAGCAATCCCATTGTCACTTTCACCTGTAATAATCAAGTCATCCACATAGATGACTATGATGATCAAACCTGCATCTCCCTTTATCACATAAAGTGAGTGATCAACATCAGAAATACAAAATCAAATATTGAAAAGATACTCTCCAATCTTATCAGACCATGCTCTAGGTGCTTGCTTTAGCCCATAGAGCGCCTTCGTTAACCTGCACACATATGTGGGATGCTCTAAATCCTCATAACTTGCTGGCTGCTCCATATACACTTCTTCTTGCAATTCACCATGCAAGAAGGCATTCTTAACATCCATTTGCTGCAAACTCCAACCTTTGGCTACTACCAAGGCAATCACACATCTAACAGTTGCCATCCTAGCAACTGGACTGAATGTCTCTTCATAATCTATGCCATATGTTTGAGCATATCCTTTTGCAACTACCCTAGCTTTATACCTACTAGTTGAACCATCTGCATTATTCTTGACTTTGTAAACCCACTTACAGCCAATAGCTTTCTTACCCTTAGGTAAGGGTACCAGATCCCAAGTCTTATTGGCTTCTAATGCAGCCATCTCCTCATCCATTGCTGCATCCCAATGAGCATGACTAACAGCATCCTCAAAACAAGTGGGCTCAACATCCTTAACTAGTTTCACCATATAAGCATAATGGCGAGCTACATAACCTTCAATACCAAATCTTTTAATAGGGTATCTGACCCTGCTAGATCTGTGTACCACCGGATCACTCAATGGAGCCTTTACATTACTATGAGCTCTCTGTACACCTGGTGTCCTGACTGAAGGAATACCAAGCTCATCATCCAAACTCTTTGAACCACTAGAATCTCCATCAAATCCCAAATTACTGGTAGATGCATCATTACCATCCATCACTTTCTTGTTTTATTTGTCCTTCCCTGCAACACTTATAGATCCACCTGAAGATGTGGGGCTACTCCTTAGTCTCCTAGACCAAGGGCTCACTATAGATATAGTACCAGATGATGTTTTTATTCCACTAAGACTTCGTGATTCTTGTTTTTCTTTCTGCACATAGCTGTCTTGATCATTATCATCATCTAATACATCACCATCAGGTGCATACCAGTTGCCTATCTAATCAAAGATAACATCCATGCTCACTCTGAACTCACTTGTGACAGGGTTATAACAGTGATACCCTTTCTTCTCTAAAGAGTATCCAATTAAAATACATTTTTCTACCTTTGGATCAAGCTTCTTCCATAAGTCATCTGGCACATGAACATATGCAACACATCCAAATACCTTCAAGTGCGATACATCGGGCTTTTTGCCAGTAAAGCATTCTTCAGGAGTTATCCCATGATCTACAGTTGTGGGGGTTCTGTTCATAATATAGACAGTAGTATGGACAGCCTCAAACCAAAAATGTTTGGGCATATTCTTTTCAACCATTAATGCCTGTGCGACTTTTGCAATATGCCTATTTTTTCTTTCTGCAATCCCATTTTGCTATGGGGTATACCTACAAGTAAATTGCCTCTTTATCCCATGAGTCCTCAAGAAGCCACTAAACTCATTAGAGAGGTACTCTCCCCCTCCATCTGATCTCAAGCATTTCACTTTTAAGCTTGTTTCTATTTCAACAGCTGCCTTAAAAGATTTGAAGTGCTCAAATACATCACTCTTTTCCTTCATGAAGTATACCCATAACTTCCTTGAATAGTCATCAAGTCATCAATAAATGTGACAAAGTATTTGCTGCCACCAATGGATACATTCTGTGTAGGCCTCTAAACATCTGTATGCACTATATCAAGTATTTTTCTACTCACTTCTCTGTCATGGGAGAAGGGTTGTCTTGCCTACTTACCAAACTTGCATGCTTCACAGACTTTATGCAATTATGCAACTCTAAATGAAGGAAACCATGTAATCAATCCTCTGGATTGTATTAAATTCAGCCTTTGCACATTTGCATATCCAATACATTTATGCCATATTTCAATATTTGCAACTACTCCTTTTTCTTTAGCATACATAGCAGCATCCATTGCTAGAATTCCAGTATCTAAAGTGAACATGCGGCTAAATCTACTTCCTTTTGCGACCAACTTGCACCTATCATTAAAGTCTTCTACAAAAAAATCTTTTGCATTGAATGGGATCTGTAATCCCTACTCTACCATTTGGCCAACAGACACTAGATTCTTCGTGATTAATGGCACATGTAATACATCTGTCAGACTCTTTGTATGGCCATCATACAAAGACAAGGGAACCTTTCCAATGTGTGAAATTGGGTGACATGAATCATCACCCATCTGCACATAACTTAGATTTTGTAGCATCTCTCCAAACCATTCAACATGACTGGTCATATGATTAGATGCACCTGAATCGACATACCATACATCATCATGTGTCCCCTTTTCTGTAACTGCATTCATCATATGCTGCATAACAAACATACGCTCATTTTTGTCTTCATTCTGTCGTGAAGACGATGCATAGTTTCCTTACTGTAATTTACCATTGCGAATATCATCCTTCTCAGCATAACAACGGGATGCAATATGACCTGTTTTGCCACAATAATGGCAAAAAATAGTAGAATTTCTAGAACCTCTATTTTGCCATCCACCTCCTCCTCTAGAGCTCCCCCTACCTCTAAAGTTTCCTTGGCCTCCTAAAACCTGCATTTCACCAAATTGTCGATTGAACCTGTTTTGCTAATTATTGCCAGCACGTCCCATACCACGGCCTCTCGAAGAGGATCTACCATGTCCCCTTCCTGAACCTGAGTAAAATGCTTGGACCTGTTTACCATTTCTTTCAGAAAAATCACCATGCATATTGATCTCTTCGGTAATCATGAGAGAGATCATCTCATCAAAATCTAGAAATGGCTTTCGTACATATATTGAAGTAACAAATGATTTCCATGTCTTCTCATTGTTAAGGCCACTCAAAGTGGATGAAACCAAATCATCATCATCAGACATTGCATCAATCACTACTAAAGTATCTGCAATGCTCCTCACCTTCAACACATACTCATTGACAAACATTTTCCCTTTCTTCAAGGCATTCAACTCTTTCTTGAGTTGAATGTCAAGATTGTGGGAGAGAAGGAAGGAGTCTCGCTTGAAGCTTTCTTGCTTGCACAATGGGGGAAGACACACAAGGGTGGAGGCTGAAAACAGTTTTCCTCTTCTTAGTTGTGTAAGCCAAAAGAACTCAAGTACAAAGAAATAGAAAAACCCTATATATGGGTCTCAAACCAAACTCAACTAACTAAGGTGGCATACTAACTGAGCCATGAACTAGAATAGATAAGGATAGCTATCATGTAACTATTATTCATGGGCGGTGTACCAACCGCATCTGCAACTGACACGTCGGTGACATAAATGCACAACGGTCACCCTGGCGTATCACGAGTGGAGCTCGATATCTCAACACTCCCCCTCGAGCTCAATCCCAATTCCTGCACACCAAGCAGGTCTCTGAACTTACGCAGCTTCTCTGCGCCCAATGCCTTCGTGAATATGTCAGCTACCTGATCCTCTGTGCTGACATAAACTAGATCAATAAGACCTAGTAAAACCCTCTCTCGCACATAGTGATAATGCACCTCAATGTGCTTTGTTCTAGCATGATAGACTGGGTTATTTGCCAAGTGTATACTACTCATGTTGTCACAATAAATGACAACTGGCCCATCTGTAGGCTATTGCATATCATAAAGTAGCTTATGTAACCAAGCTACCTCACATGCAGCCATTGCTGCACCCCTGTACTCGGCCTCTGTGCTCGACAAGGCAACTGTAGGCTGTTTCTTGCTGCTCCAAGTGACTGCAGCACTCCCAAAAGAGAACACATATCCACTGGTAGATCATCTATCAGAAATGCTACCAGCCCAATCAGCATCAGTGTATCCATGCATCTGTATCTGAACCCCAGTCTCATAAAATAGTTCATACTGCAATGTGGACTTCACATACCTGAGTATGCGTCTAGCCGCATCCAAATGTGATTTCCTTGGAGCCTGTATAAATTGACTTACCAATCCAACAGCATAGCTCAAATCTGGCCTGGTAATAGTCATATAAATCAAGCTTCCTACTATGCGTCTGTACATAGTAGGGTCTTCCAGAAGCTCACCTGCATCTGCGCTCAGCTTCACATTCTACTCCAAAGGAACTGAAATAGGCTTACAACCTGTCATTCCATATTTGGACAGCATATCCAATCCATACTGCCTCTGCAAGAGCTGTATCCCACTTGGTGATCTAATCACCTCAATGCCCAAGAAATAACGCAGCTCTCCCAAATCCTTCATCTCAAACTTCTGCTTCAATAGCATTTTCACATGAAGGATATCTTCATCACTGTCACCTGTCATAATCAAATCATCAACATAAATGACAAGTAGCATAATACCTTTCTCTGTTTTTCTCACATAAAGTGAGAAATCTGCCTTGGAAATCTAAAAACCAATAGTGACAAGATACTGTCCTATCTTGTCAGACCATGCTCTAGGTGCTTGCTTCAAGCCATACAAAGCTTTCTTCAACCTGCAAACAAACTCAGGATGAACATCATGCACATAACCTGGTGGCTGCTCCATATAGACCTCTTCTTGCAAATCACCATGCAAGAAGGCATTCTTTACATCCATCTGATGTAAAGACCATCCCTTTGACGCAGCCATAGCAATGACTGCTCTTACAGTTGCCATCCTTGCAACCGGACTGAATGTTTCTTCATAGTCAATGCCATATGTTTGTGCATACCCCTTGACTACTAATCTTGCCTTGTATCTGTTCACAGAACCATCAGCATTGTGCTTCACCTTATAAACCCACTTACAGCCAATTGCATTCTTACCTTTAGGCAAAGGTACCAATTCCCATGTAGCATTTGCTTCCAAGGCATCCATTTCTTCATCCATGGCTTTCTCCCATTTTTCTTTTCCCATGGCTTGCTCAAAAGAAGTGGGTTCTGGTTCCTGTATCACCTTGACCATATATGCATAGTGAATGGCTGCAAATCCATCATATTTCAGCCTATCCACAGGATACCTAGCTCTCGTAGACCTGCGCAAAGTAGGTTCACTCCAGGTGCTCTCAAAACATCCCTGGTCTTCCTTACTCCAGGTGTAACAATAGAAGGAATACCCAACTCATCATCAATGCTCTGTTCTGAGCCACTAGATTCACCATCCACATAAGAGTGACCTGCATTCACATCAAACATGGGCTGATCAACCTTCTCTTTTCCTTTTCGTGATACCTGCATACCACTATCTGCATTGCTTTGAGAAGATTCTCCTGATCTCAATTTGCCTGTCCATGGCGAAGAATGTGAACTACTGCTAGAGGACGCTCCAGGTCCACTAATATTTTGTGACTGCTGCTGTGAATTCTGTGCAGCATTACCATGTGCATCTACATCATCAATCACATTTACTGGTTTATACCAGCTACTCATCTCATCAAAAACAACATCTCTGCTCATTGTAAACTTACGAGTAGAAGGGTTATAGCATCTATACCCTTTTTGCTGCAGAGAGTAACCAATAAAGATGCACTTCTCAGCTTTTGGATCCAACTTGGATCTCAACTCATCTGGCACATGTACATAGGCAATGCAACCAAAAATTTTCAAATGAGAAATATCTGGTTTCCTACCAGTATACCTCTCCTCTGGAGTCATTCCATGTATTACTGCAGTGGGAGTCCTGTTCATTATGTAGACTGCTGTAGCAACTGCTTCAGCCCAATAAAATTCTGGCAGGTCTTTTTCATTGAGCATGGCACGAGACACCTCTCCAATATGTCTGT
The DNA here is from genome assembly GCF_053477565.2 of Lygodium microphyllum. NCBI lineage: Eukaryota > Viridiplantae > Streptophyta > Polypodiopsida > Schizaeales > Lygodiaceae > Lygodium > Lygodium microphyllum. The sequence continues at coordinate 125,460,546 of NC_141157.1, forward strand.
TTTTTCTTTCTGCAATTCCATTTTGTTGTGGGGTATGACTGCATGAATATTGCTGCTTTATGCCATGCTCCTGCAAGAACCTTGCAAACTCATTTGAGAGGTACTCTCCCCCTCCATCTGACCTTAGGCATTTTATCTGCAGACCTGTTTCTTTTTCAGCCATAGCTTTAAGAGTTTTGAAATGCCCAAAAACTTCACTTTTCTTTTTCATAAAATACACCCAAACTTTACTGCTATAGTCATCAATAAAACTGACAAAATAATGACAGCCTCCAAGAGATGCAGCTTTAGTTGTCCACACATCAGAGTGGATTAATTCCAATGGCTTCTTACTCTCTTGAACATGTCTAGGAAATGGTTTCCTTGCCTGTTTTCCAAACTGACAGGCTTCACATACCTTATGCATTTCTGCAACCTTGAATTTCGGCAAATCTGCAACAATATTTTGGGCCTGCATTGATTTAAGTCGCTGTACATTAATATGACCAATGCGTTTATGCCAGATATCAATATCTGCAACTACACCGGTCCCATGTGCAAACATTGCTGCACTCAATTCAGACATGTCTGCATCCAGTGTAAACATTCTGCCCTTCTTCTTTCCTTTTGCTATCAAGCGACCTTTATTTTTCATATCCTCAACAAAGCATCCATGAGGATTAAATCTGACCTGCAAGCCCTGTTCAACCATTTGACCAACAGAAACCAGATTCTTGGTGATATTCGGGACATGAAATACATCGGACATGTATTTCTTTTTCCCATCCTGCATAGACAAGTGAAATTTTCCAATCTGCACAATAGGATGTGCAGTATCATCACCAGTCTCCACAAATCCTGGTTTTTCCATTTTCCTTGCATCCTCCATCCATTCTGCATGACCTGTCATGTGGTTTGATGCACCTGAGTCAACATACCATACATCATTGCTTTCTTCTGCACTTGTCACAGAATTGTTCATGTGTTGCACCATAAACAAATGCTCATTTCTGTCATCACCCTGTCTACTAGAAGATGCATAATTTCCTTGTTGCAATTTTCCATTCATGATGTCATTCTGCTTTTTATAGCAGTCTTTAGCCATATGACCCATTTTACCACAGTAGTAGCATTCAGCATTACTGTTTGCATTTTGGTCTCTTTGCCATCCACCACGACCTCTTTGGCTCCCCCTGCCTCTAGAGTTACCAGGTCCTCCTCCATAGGACTCGTTTTCTTGAGTTTGCTGCATATTCTGATTTCTACCACGGCCTCCAAATCGGCCTCCTCTACCTCTGCCTCTACCTCTTCCAGCATTTGAGTAGAAGACAGTTTCTTTTGAAGTTCCTCCTAAAGAAGATGCACCACCATTTCTCTGCTCCTCAGAAATTAGAAGAGCAATCAACTCCTCAAAATCAGGAAATCTTTCACGAACTGAAATGGATGTCCGAAACTGTGCATAATCCTTTCCTAGACCATTCAAGGTCACAGAAACTAAATCATCATCTTCCACTGGCGACCCAATGGAAGCAAGTGCATCTGCAATCTTCTTCACCTTCATGTGGTAGTCATTAATGCTCATATTTTCTCTTTGCACATTGTGCAACTCTTGCTTGAGCTGCATTTTCCTGGCTTGCGTATTTGTGCTATACATCTTTGACAGAGTATCCCATGCCTCCTTTGGTGTACTTGCATCCTGAATATGCACAATCATAGAGTCTGAAATACTGATAGACAGCCAGTACATAACTTTCCTGGCTCTCTCATGCCATGCTTTGAATGCCTGCATTTGCTGTTGATTGGGAACATCAGGAAGAACTGGTTCTTCTTCATTTCCTGCAACAAATTCCCAATATTCTTTTCCCATAAGGAAATTCGTCATTCTAAACTTCCATGCTTGGAAGTTGTTCTTGTCAAGCTTTTCAGTTACAACCTGTGAAAGAGAATCAGACGCCATTACGGAACACTGCGAAAAATTCTGTCACTGCAAAAACTCAGCTTCACCCTCACAAGGGCAAATCTGCAAAACTGGCAAAATTGGTATTTGACCACACAGTCACTTCCTAGTGACGATTTTGCATAAACAGGAACCAAGGATGATTCTGAAACTCCCAATGTCTCTGTGCACAAGCATAGATGCAATTTCTACAGTAACTTTTCACCGACTATAGAACAGTGGCTGAACAGCATAAAACTGAGCCTTTTCCTGAGTGCGTGCAGAAAACTTCCGCCTCCAAAACAGGCCCCGAAATGGCCTCAAATAAAAAAAACAGGGTCGCCATGAGCTAAAGCTCTCTCCCGGAGCATATACTGCCCTCTTGCTTCACCGCGAAGGGCGTCTCAACCTGAGACAATGCACTCCTGCAATTTTCAGCTGTGCTACCTGCAGAGATCTGCTCCCAAAACAGAAAATGAAAGCAACACTGCTCCTCTTACCAGACCACCGCGAGCTTGGCTTGCTTTCTTGAACTCGTTACCACGAACAAGGCTCTGATACCATGTCAAGATTGTGGGAGAGAAGGAAGGAGTCTCACTTGAAGCTTTCTTGCTTGCACAATGGGGGAAGACACACAAGGGTGGAGGCTGAAAACAATTTTCCTCTTCTTAGTTGTGTAAGCCAAAAGAACTCAAGTACAAAGAAATAGAAAAACCCTATATATGGGTCTCAAACCAAACTCAACTAACTAAGGTGGCATACTAACTGAGCCAGAACTAGAATAGATAAGGATAGCTATCATGTAGCTATTATTCATGGGCGGTGTACCAACCGCATCTGCAACTGACACGTCGGTGACATAAATGCACAACGCTCACCCTGGCGTATCACGAGTGGAGCTCGATATCTCAACATTGAATCTTTCATGCCTTTGTATTTATTGAAAATATGTTCTAAAAAATTGTCCAAATTGCATGTGAAGTTTCTGCATTTCTGATATGCCCCAACATTATATTATCAATGACTGCAGATAGGCAGTATATCACCTTTTTGTCTTTTACATTCCATTCTTTCCATGCTTTTAATTCATCTGCAGTTAGAGGGATACCCAGCTCTGGCTCCTTTTCTTCACCTAAAACAAACTCATAAAGGCCCTTTCCAATGAGGAAGTTCGTCACATGGAACCTCCATGAAGGATAGTTATTCTTGTCGAGCTTCTCAATAATGGGATTTCCATTGTTCTATGCCATTATCACAAACAAGGATACAACACATCAAGCTAGTCTTCTGCAATCTTTCACAACACGTGCACAACAATACACCAAGCAACCTTTTTCACTGATTGTTTAATAGTACATGTAATTGCAACCTGTTTGCAGATAAACCTTATGTTTTCTTCCTGCAAACACCTCAAAAAATTATAAATTTGAAATCTGTAACATGTTCACCCACTTTCAGTCTCAATACATCCGAAATCACAGTGTACCCTAAAATTGATGTCCGCAACCTTGCGGCTTTAAAACAAGGGCTGAAACGGCCTCAGATGCCCAAAATAATTGCAGATGAGTCCTAAAGGGCTAGCCTGCAAAATATACAGTGCTTTTTTTGCATACCAAATCTCATAGCAATCTGAGATTTTTGCTCTACTCTGCTTTCAGTACCTCCATCAGCACTATCTGAGGGAGAGAGAGTGGAAGAATGGGAGAGCTTCTTACCCATTGCTTGCTTTCTCGAACCTTGCTTCTTCTCCTTCACTTCAGCCTTCAAAATCAGCCTCTCTTGGTGGCATGGCTTTGATACCATGTTAAGAATCGTGTAATGGGAGGATTTGCTTGAGCTGATGCGCCAAACATACACTTTATACACAAGAGGAAGCTCACTCAAGAACACAAGAAGAGAGATGGAGGCCAAAACAGCTGATTTTTTCTTCTTCTTTCATACACTATACAATGTACACAAAGTATAGATAAGATACAACATAAAGGAAAGTGGCCTTCTAAGTCAAACAATGCATAACTAAATCGACTAGCACCATATCTTTGCCAACTGTAGGTAGGTGTAACAAACTAAATATAATAAGTGATACGTCAATGGCCATGTGAGTATCATAATGGCCACCAACGTGCTTAGTGTAGATGTGCGGAAGTAGTGCAATCACTTGCGCATTAGGCATAGGTTTCGATGTAGATATTTGCGGCTAGATGCTTGTGAGGCCCTAAGGGCATCAACAGTGCTACGTTGAGGTGGTTTGGAGGCATCAAGCTACAGTTTTGGTCGATAGACTTGTTGAGGCTCTGCAAGCATAGTGGATTTAGGCATGTTCCACTACTTTCTCATCCTTGTCTTCAATTTCCATGATTGTGGCAACTCATACTTTCATAGGGGACTCTAGCATGGGAGGCTTGTGTAGTGGATGTGTGGGAGGGTAGTACTTCTTTATGTGACTACCATTGAAGAAGCCTATGCCCTCTCCATTGAGGGTCTCTAGCTCCACATTGTCAGTTTGGTTAATGGTGTGAACTCAAAAAGGCCCTAATCCCCTAAACTTCATTTTTTACTTGTGGCCTTTTACTAAGTATTACAACACAAGGTTGTTCCGATTGAAGTCTCACTGCTTGACATGCTTGTCAAACTAGCTCCTACACCATGCCTTTTCACAAATAAGTGCATGGATAGCGAGAAGTCAAGTCTTTTGTCAAGAATCGCGTGGTGGGGGGACTTTCTCAAGATGCTGCGCCGAACACACATAGAATGCACAAGGAGAAGCTCACTCAAGAGACAAGAAGAGAGATGGAGGCCAAAACGTTTTCTTGCTGGTTTCTTCTTCTTCTTCCACACTCTTTTACAATGTATACAAAGTATAGATAAGATACAACATAAAGAAAAGTGGCCTACTAAGTCAAACAATGCATAACTGACTACACTAGTCGACTGGCGCTATAACTATGCCAACTGTAAATAGGTGTAACAACCTGAATATAATAAGTAATGAGTCAGTGGCCATGTGAGAGTCATAATGACCACCGACGTGCTATGTGTAGACGTGTGGACCCATCTAACTAGGTGGTCCATCATCAATGTCTGCATGTGTTGAGCTTGTCATCTCAACACTCCCCCTCAAGCTCAACTGCATCTTTGCAACTCCAAGTAAGCTTCAAAACTTTTGAAGATTCTCTGTGCCCAATGCCTTTGTGAAGACGTCAGCTATCTAATCATGTGTGCTGACATACACCAAGTCAATCTCACCTGCTAGTACCTTCTCTCTCACAAAGTGGTAGTGTACCTCAATATGTTTTGTCCTGGCATGGAACACAGGGTTCCTAGCCAACTGTATACTTCTCATGTTGTCACAATAAATGATAACTGGACCTTCCACCTGCACATCCAAATTAGCCATTAACTTTTGTAGCCATACCACCTCACATGCTGCAATAGCAACACCTCTATACTCAGCCTCTATACTCGACAAAGCACTTGTAGATTGCTTTTTGTTGCTCCAAGCAACTGCTGCACTACCAAGAGAGAACATGTATCCGCTGGTAGATCTTCTATCAGACATACTACCAGCCCAATATGCATCTGTGTATCTAAACACCTGTACATCTGTACCTGGCTCATAGAAAAGTCTGTAATGTAATGTGGACTTCATATATCTCAATATGCATCTGACTGCATCCAAATGTGGCTTTCTAGGTACTTGCATAAACTGACTCACAAGACCAACAACGTAGCTCAAGTCTGGCCTTGTAATGGTCATGTAGATAAAACTCCCCACTATCCTCCTAAACATAGTAGGGTCTTCTATCTCATCCCCAACATCAGCACTCAACTTTACATTTTGCTCTAATGGGACTGAAAGTGGTTTGCATGCTATCATACCATACTTGGACAACATATCCAAGCCATACTGTCTTTGGGACAGCCATATAACATCATCACATCTGATCACCTCAATGGCAACGAAGTACCTTAGCTCACCTAAATCCTGCATCTCAAACTTCTTCAAAAAAAATCCTTGACTTCAACAATCCCACTATCACTATCACCTGTAATAATCAAGTCATCCACATAGATGACTATGATGACCAAACCTGCATCTCCCTTTCTCACATAAAGTGAGTGATCATCAGAAACATAAAAGCCAATATTGACAAGATACTCTCTGATCTTGTCAGACCATGCTCTAGGTGCTTGCTTGAGCCCATAGAGTGCCTTCTTTAACCTGCACACATACATGGAATGCTCTAAATCTTCATAACCTACTGGTTGATCCATATACACTTCTTCCTGCAATCACCATGCAAGAAGGCATTCTTCAAATCCATTTGTTTCAACCTCCAACCTTTGGCTGTTGCCAAAGCAATCACACATCTAATAGTTGCAATCCTAGCAACTAGACTGAAGGTTTCTTCATAATCTCTGCCATATGTCTGGGCATAGCCTTTTGCAACCAGCCTAGCTTTGTACCTACTAATAGAACCATCTGCATTGTGCTTAATCTTATAAAGCCACTTACATCCAATAGATTTCTTGCCCTTCAGCAATGATACTAGATCCCAAGTCTTATTGGTCTCTAATGCAGCCATCTCCTCATCCATTGCTGCATCCTAATGAGCATGACCAACAGCCTCCTCAAAACATGTGGGCTCAATATCCTCAACTAGTTTCACCATATAAGCATAATGGTGAGATAGATAACCTTCAAAACCAAATCTTTTAACAGGGTATTTGACCGTGCTAGATCTATGTACCACCGGATCACTCAATGGAGCCTTTACATTACTATGAGCTCTCTCTACACCTGGTGTCTTGACAGAAGGAATACCAAGCTCATCATCCAAGCTCTCTGAGCCACTGGAGTCTCCATCAAGAACTACATCAATGCCATCTGACACTTTATTCTTTCCTTTGTCTTTACCTATAGTGCTACTAGATGCACCTGAAGATGTAGAGGTACTCCTTAGTCTCCTAGACCAAGGACTACCAGATGATATCTGTGGTCCACTAAGTGGAGCCCCGAGAGGAACACCAAGGAAAAGGGAATTCTCTTGCAAGAAAATCTATCTTGTAACATCAACAAGCTTGTTTATCATGTTTCATATGATCACAATGAAGAAAAGAACACCAGGCACAACAAATCTTCATGCAGCATCATGTAAATCTCCCACGGTTTTTAATAGAATCAACCATATTCTTCAACATCTTCATAAAATCCATCAATAGAACAAAGAAAGCAAAGAAATACACCATCTTTGAATGGAAATACATCACATAGTATTCATCTTCAATATCTTCATAGTCTTCTCTCTCAATCTCTCATATACAATCACTCTGTTTTAGTAGAATTGGCTATCTCTGACTCTCTCTCTCTCACTCTATCAATAATACATCATATCCTCACTACAATCTCTCAAAAATTACTCTCAATAATCACTCTTAGGTCGTGGATACCCCTCCCAAGAGGTATGTCTGATATGAAAGGTCACCAGAGCCACTACAGTGTCTCTTCATAGCTCACTACTGTCACTTCACTCTAGTCTTCTCTTGAGTCTTCAGCAGCTACTTCTTCCACTTCCTTCAGCTCTTTTGCACTTGTATTCACCTCTTTCCAAGGCTAGAAAACTTTCCCAAAATCACACATACATTCCACAGAACACTTACAGAACAGTCTACAGAACAGTACCAGAACAGTTACAGTACAGAACAGAAACAGAAACAGAACAGAAACAGAAGCTCTACAGAAGACCTACAGAAGGTTACAGAAGGTCATCAAAACTACATAACTCATTCTCAAACCATTCAAAACTCTCACAAACCATTCACTAAGCTTTCACAATATCTCATTCTTCATCAATCCATACTCCATCCCTCCTTACAGAAGACAATCAGAACAAAAACAGACCAAAACAGAGCAAAACAGAAGGTATACAGAACCAATCAGAACCTATCAGAACATCACAAAACCATCAACAAACATCATGATCTTCCAAAACACAATCAATATCATCCAAAACACTCTCAAACCACTTCCTAATCAATCAATCTTCTCATAAAATCAATCATTCAGCTCTCAAAAACAACAAAAATCAGCCAAAAAACAAGTCATTTCAACACTCAACACTAAGAGTCTGTGATTCTTGCTTTTCAGCCTGCACATGAGTGTCCTGATCATCATCATCATCCAATGCATCACCACTAGATGCATACCAATTGCTCATTTAATCAAAGATGACATCCTTGCTCACTCTGAACTTACATGTGACAGGGCTATAACAGCGATCTAAAGAGTATCCAATAAAAACACATTTTTGTGCCTTTGGATCAAGCTTCTTCTGTAGCTCATCTGGCACATGAATGTATGCAACACAGCCAAATACCTTCAAGTGCGATACATCAGGCTTCTTGCTAGTAAAGCATTCTTCAGGAGTCATCCCATGAACTGAAGCTGTGGGAGTTCTGTTCAAAATATAAACAGTAGTATGAACAACCTCAGACCAAAAATGCTTAGGCATATTCTTTTCAGCCATCAAGGTGCGTGCAACTTCTGCAATATGCCTGTTTTTCCTTTTTGCAACCCCATTTTGCTGTGGGGTATATCTGCATGTGAACTGTCTCTTTATCCTATGAGACCTCAGAAAATCACTGAACTCATTCAAGAGGTACTCTCCCCCTTCATCTGACCTCAAGCACTTTAATTTCAAGCTTGTTTCTCTTTCAACTGCAGCCTTGAAAGTTCTAAAGTGCTCAAACGCTTCACTCTTTTCCTTCATAAAATATACCCACAGCTTTCTAGAGTTGAATCTTTCATGACTTTGTATTTACGGAAAACATACTTTCAAGTATGGTCCAAGCTGCATATGAATTCTTTGTATTTCTAATATGTCCCAGCATATTATTGTCAATTACTGGAGACATCCAATACATGACCTTCTTGTCTTTTTCATTCCATTCCTTCTGTGCCTTTGTCACTTCTGTAGTTGGAGGATCACTCACCTCTGGCTCCTTTTCTTCACCTGAAACAAACTCGTAGAGGCCTTTTCCAATAAGGAAGTTCGTGACACGGAACTTCCATGAAGGGTAGTTGTTCTTGTCAAGATTCTCAATGATGGGGCTTCCACTGTTCTCTGCCATTATCACAAAACTAATACCAAAAAACAAGCAAATTTTCTACAACCCCCGATCTGTAGTGTACAGCAATACATTAGATAGCCTTTTTCACTATCTGCTCAATAATACATGTAATCTGCAACCTGTTTGCAGATAAACCTTATGTTTGCTTCCTATAAACACCTCAAGAATTACAGATTCACAATCTGTAACCTGCGCACCCACTTTCGGTCAAAACAGCCGAAATCACAGTGTACCCTGAAACTGTTGTCCGCAACCTTGCGGCTCTAAAACGGGGTCTGAAATGGCCTCAGATGCCCAAAATAACTACGGAAGACACAGTGCTCTTTGCGCACACCAAATCTCACTGCAATCTGAGATTTTTGCTCTACCCTGCTTCCGGTGTCTCCACAGGTACTATCCAAGAGAAAGAGTGGAAGGATGGAAGAGCTTCTTACCCATGGCTTGCTTGCTTGAACCTTGCTTCTTCTCCTTCACTTCAGCCTTCAAAATTAGCCTCTCTCACTGGCGTGGCTCTGATACCATGTCAAGAATCGCGTGGTGGGGGGACTTGCTCAAGATGCTGCGCCGAACACACAAAGAATGCACAAGGAGAAGCTCACTCAAGAGACAAGAAGAGAGATAGAGGCCAAAACGTTTTCTTGCTGGTTTCTTCTTCTTCTTCCACACTCTTTCACAATGTACACAAAGTACAGATAAGATACAATATAAAGGAAAGTGGTCTACTAAGTCAAACAATGCATAACCGACTACACTAGTCGACTAGCGCTATAACTATGCCAACTGTAAATAGGTGTAACAATCTGAATATAATAAGTAATGAGTCAGTGGCCATGTGAGAGTCATCATGACCACCGACGTGCAAAGTGTAGACGTGTGGAACAATCTAACTAGGCGGTCCATCATCAATGTTTGCATGTGTTGAGCTTGTTATCTCAACATCTTTGATAGAGATTCTAACTCAACTAGGTGTTCTATCCTCCATGCATCCTTCCCATCCCATTGCTCTTGAATGGCTACTCTCAGGCTAGTGACAATGAATTCCATTGGTAAAATGGCTTCAGTTCCATAGGTCAACCTAAAGGGAGTTTGTCTTATAGCCATTTTATAGGCTATTTGATAGGCCCATAAGGCTGCATCAGCTTGTTGCCCCAATCCCCGTGCAAAGTGGAGACTACCTTGGTCAAGATGTTCAGTAAGATCTTATTTGTAGATTCTTCCTAGTCATTTTCTTGAGGGTAGTAAGGCAAGGATTTCTGATGTACAATCAGAAAGGTAGACAGGAGGTGAGCAATCACTTCATTGATGAAATGCATGCATTGATCACTAACTAGTTCAATGGGGCAGCCAAATCGCGGGATCACCTGCTCCCAAAGGAACTTAGCTGTGGTTCTAGCATCATTCTTTCTAGTGGCTCATGCTTTTTCCCACTTTGTGAGGTATTCCGTGGCAATTATGAAGTACTTGGCCTGGGAATATTGTGCTCCAGGACTAATTAGCCCGATGAACTCGATTTTCCATTTTTTGAAAGGTTGCCTTGCAATGATTGATGTTAATTCCATCTTGTCCTTACAAACAGGTACCTTAGTCTGTTGGCATTCATCACAATGCTTTAAAAATCATGTTTCCTCTCAAAAAAGTATAAGCCACCATAGTTGAAACTGCAACACCTTTTAGGTTGTCGTGTCTCTGCTAAAGTGTCCTCCAGAATTGACGTAGCAATCCGTCCTCCTCCCCTAGCTAATAGAGCTAACCTAAAATCGATTGATAGGGTTGTATCTTGAGGATGAGTCACCTAAGTCGTAGGCTTTGTCAATGGGTCTTTTAGGTAGTCTGTGTTCAAGAACTTGGACTATGTCATCTGCCCAATATGGCATCAAATCGGCTCTAAAGAAATCTTTCTCGCTAGATAGGTTAAAGAGACGCATGTCCGGCAAATCATCGACGATACCCTATCCACTAGCGGCTTCTCCTATGGGTATGTGGGACATGTGGTTAACTATGTAATGTTGTTTTCCCTTGCACACAACCATAGAGAAGTCAAATTCTAATAGTAGAAGTAACCATCGAGCAATGTGTCGTGTGGCACAAGGTTTATTAACAAGATAGAGCAAGAATTGATGGTCAACAAAGAAAGTAAAAGGCATAGCCAATAGATAATGCCGAAATTTCTTTATAGAAAATACCATTGCTAAACCTTCTCTCTCCATCATGGAATAATTCATTTTGGTATCTGTGAGTTGTCTACTAGTGAAACTCACTAGATAGTCTATATTGTGTTCATTAAGTTGGCACAACATTGTCCCCCATGGCAAACCTCCTAGAGGTGTCAATGTGGACGTGGAAGGTGGGGCTCATAGTATTGGCACAGTTGTCAGAGCCTTTTTCAACTCTTCATATGCACATTGGCATTCCTCCGTCCATTCGAATATTATTAGTAGTTTGTAGAATGGTCTAGCGATTAAGACATAGTTCAACACAAATAATCGATAGTATCATATATGGCCTAGGAATCATAGAACTCCCTTGTAATTGGTTGGTAGTGGAAGGTAAAAAATAACCCTAACTTTTGAGAAGTCAATGTGGCAATGCCATTCTTGGATACCATGTGCCCTAGGATGCATCCATGCTTCACCCAAAACTAGCACTTAGGGGGATTAGACGGTACATGTCTCTCTTCGTTGCACCGTTGACTTTCTTATATTAATGCAAACTTTTATTTTCTCGTTCTTCTTGAGGACGATAACAATGAGTGAGACCTAATCTATGTGCTCAATTTCATAGATGCATCCTACTCTTAAGATTTTTTCTATCTCCTCCTTGACTGCATGATCATGCTTGGGATTCATCGAATATGGTTGCTGCCTAACCAACATTGCATTAGGTGTCATGGGGATGTTATAAGTCACTATATTTGGATCCAATCCTTTTAGCCCAAGCAAAGAAGTCTATGTAAACTCATATGAGAGTAGTGAGACTGGCTTCTTCCTACTCGCTCAATTCATCAGCAATAAAGAAAGTCAGGGTATCTCCCCTTCCTTAGCCAAATTAACCTCTTTCACTTTGACAGGTCCTTCTATAGGCTCGCTTTCTTGCCCTTGTCTTTTGGCTCCTAGAAAGATCACTACCCTATCGCCTCTCTTGAACTTCATAAATCGTTTTGGTAGGTCTTGTGGTTTTTCTATTCTCTAGCTTCTGACTCCCTACATTGTCTCTTCATTTCCTCCTTCAACCTTCAGCGCCTTAGGCATACCGGTAGGTCTCCCTTGGTGCATTTTGTATTAGGAAGCCGAGGTATCTATTGCTGTCTGAGCTCACTTTTGATTCAGAATCAAACTCTTCATCATCGCTAGAAGAGGAAGTCTCTCCTAGTGATTGTTGCTTTGACGGTGATTCCATTCTCAATAGAGACGTGGCAAGTGGCTGAACTAGCCTGTTGCTTACTCATAGTCTATCACCCCTATATGGACTAGCTAGGTGCGATCGCATTTAGTTTTTGAGAACTCCTCTTTTGATTCGAAATGCATCAGCAATCTGTGCCTTGAGTCTACTCTAATCTTCTCAATTACATGACTATCTGTGTCATATTCTATTGTGTCAGTCTCCTCTTTACTGTCTTCGTTCATAGAATAGCAATCTTCATACTCATCATTTGAACTGTCCTCATCCGACTACTTGTCATATCCTAAGCCTCGATGATTTTTTTATTTCTCATCAGTGACTAAGGCCCATTGTACATCAAGTTTAGATTGTACACCTTAGTCAAGTGCTCTAAGACCTTGTGGAGCTCTCGCTTATTGTTTGAGATATGGAATGTGATAGGAGTGGGCCATTCACTAGTGCTTTTGGCCATCATGCATAGTGGCATTGAGGGTCCTTGGGCTCACCGATTGCATTAGCAACTTGTTCACATTCCTCATTGTTCGAGAATGGCAGATCAATCATGGCTAACACATGCATCCAATTGTGCTCATCCTCAGGGCACGGGATATACTTTGTTAGCATCCTAGCCCATAAGACTTTCTAACTTGAGTATCACCCCTCAACATGTTCGAATGCGAGATCTAGAGCATGACATAACCGGAAGCTATGGAGGATGGAAGGAGAAGTGTAGACTCATGATGGAATGACACTGTTTGTTACACAAGTGAATTAGGTTCCAAGATTGAGACTTGGACTCATAAACACAATCTTGTGTATGTGGACAATGACATTGACGCTTTACTTAAATGAAAAGAGTACTATCATTGCATTAAGAAAGGAAGCAAGTACAATGCTTTGTAGGAAAGTAGGAAACTGCAGTAGGCACCATTGTGCATATGGGATAAGTTAGCCTGCATGTCCTTGACCCTGAGATTCCATACAAAGAGGCTGTTTGAGTGTGATTGCTGATTCTCAACACCCCTCCTCAATCACAACTAGGAAAGGCACAAAGTGTGTAGAGGCTGTAATGAGAACCACCTGCAAAGTGTGGGCATACCACAGACATGGCAAAACACCAGAGGCTGTCGCAGAAAAAACTAAGTGTGGGTACCATAAACATGGTGGACATCCAGAGGCTGTAACAGGGGCCTCACAAAGTGTACAGGGACTGTAATGCCAAGTTACATAAGGAGTTTACATAGCTTATGGCAGGAAGCATTAGGGCAAGGAAAAATACAAGGCTATTAAAACAGTCTATCAGAATTATGAGAGTACAAGGACTGATGAGTCTTGTCCTTCCGATCCTGGTGGTCTTCATCTTCATCTTCTTCTTCCTTTGCTTCATTTTCTTCTTCTTCTTTGACTGCGACTAGATAGGCCTTTTGGGATCTCTTTCTTGCGTGGCAGAACTTCTCGGTGTGTCCGGTCCTTTTGCAGAAGTCACAAAAGAGCTTATCTTTCTTGCCTTTGTACCTGTTGCCAACATATAATGCATGCTCATCTCTAGAGGTACTTGGTTCTTCTTTAGTTTTTAGCTTCTTTTCTTCTTCTAACAGTGATGCCTGGATATCAACAAGTTCAGGATTTGGCATGTTGATTAAAGTTGTTGATACGTTATTATATTCAGGAGGCAAGCTCTTAAGTAGAACACCGATGCAAACATCTTCATCCATTTTAATGTTTATTCCTGCAAGTTGGGTTAGGAGTCCTTCCATGTAATTGAGATGTGTGGAAAGTGATGTGCTGGACTTCATTTCAAGCCTGGAGAATTCAATTAGGAGACCATACTTTGATGATTTAGATTGTGCACCGAACAGGGTGTCAAGTCTTTTCCATGTATCCTGTGAGGTCTCACAGTTATCCACGTGATGGATATAACTGTCATCTAGCTCCAATTTGATAATGGCCTGGGCTCTGTCATCATTCTTTTGCCAAGTAGTTGCAAGGTCCGCATCCCGAGGTTTCTTCTCTTTGCCATTTGTGATGGCCCAGAGACCCTTCTTCATCAGGATGAGCTTGATGCGGGTTTGCCAAGTGTGGAATCCGACTCCTTTGAATCGAGCATTTGGCGAGTCTTTGCCCATGTTAGATTTACGGGAACAGTAGCAAATCAACTTCAGACTTTATTAGATTTGAGCAACAGAAGAATTGATTGAGAGACACAAGTGCTAAAAAGCACTAACTGAGTGTCAATGAATACCAAATCTGCAAAAGTCTTTTACTCCAAGTGATCTTCCCCTTCTTGATTTGATGCTGATGTCTTCAGATCTGAGTGAAATCAGTAAGAGTGTTGTACTCAAGTGTATCCAAGGATACAAGAAAAATAGTGTCAAATAACACTTGATAAGTATCAATAGATACTGTTCTTGATGAGCCTGATGTTGATGCTGGATCTTCTTGAACCTTCTTCTTGTTGATTTTGATGTTTTGATTTCTTGCTGAAGACTGAGTTTTGGAGTAGATCAGAGTATCAAAACCTTCAGTTGATTGAAAAGCTACTGTCACTCAAGTCTATGAGAGGTCTTCAAATCTTCAATGGTCTTTAAGTGCTTCAATGCTTCAGAGATCTCCCCTCCTTGATTTGATGGACAAATGTTTGTTGGCGACTAATCAAATCAGTGAGTCAAAGTGGCAGGGTTTAGCTTGACTCAAGCCAATAAGGAAAATCAAGTGAGATGGAAGCTTGGAAAAAATGGCTATGGAGTCCCACAGTTAGGGTTTTCAGCCTGACTGATTTTTGACCTGGCGCAGCTCGTAGGACGGATTATTCGGCGTGCTGGTTGATGAGAAGCAAGCCTATGGGGTAAGCTTCAAAAGCCCTAAGGCCGCAGGGTACATCGCGCAGCGCAGAGGGAGAATCAGACGTACGACCAGGCAGAGGCGCAGATCTGACAGAGATCTCGAATTCACACAATGCTGCTTTCTGATGCGCACGATGTTGAGCTGCGATGTGATAGGAAGCTGCGCCACGAGTAGAGGGACGTTTTTCTAGAAGGAATCGTGGGATGAAACGGCTTGTAATGTGAGATCCAGGGGCTCAATCAAAGCTATGTGCTGTTTGGCTATGGCTGCCACAAGTTTGGCTGAAGATGAGGTTGAGAAAAAAGGTCATACACTGAGCTGAACTGGATGGAGATTATGAGAGACTGAGGGAGCAGAGAGAGGACCTGAAACATGCTAAGCCATGCTCAGCTGAGCTCTGATACCATGTTCGAATGCGGGATCTAGAGCATGACATAACCGAAAGCTATGGAGGATGGAAGGAGAAGTGTAGACTCATGATGGAATGACACTGTTTGTTACACAAGTGAATTAGGTTCCAAGATTGAGACTTGGACTCATAAACACAATCTTGTGTATGTGGACAATGACATTGACGCTTTACTTAAATGAAAAGAGTACTATCATTGCATTAAGAAAGGAAGCAAGTACAATGCTTTATAGGAAAGTAGGAAACTGCAGTAGGCACCATTGTGCATATGGGATAAGTTAGCCTGCATGTCCTTGACCCTGAGATTCCATACAAAGAGGCTGTTTGAGTGTGATTGCTGATTCTCAACACAACAGAGCTGAGATGGTATTGAGATCGACTAGCATAGTCTTCCAGGTATCCATTTCTACCTTCACTAATTCTGTTTGATTGCCTAAGATATCAAGATTCGCGTGGTGGGGGGACTTGCTCAAGATGCTGTGCCGAACACACACAGAATGCACAAGGAGAAGCTCACTCAAGAGACAAGAAGATAGATGGAGGCGAAAACGTTTTCTTGCTGGTTTCTTCTTCTTCTTCCACACTCTTTACAATGTACACAAAGTATAGATAAGATACAACATAAAGGAAAGTGGCCTACTAAGTCAAACAATGTATAACCGACTACACTAATCGACTGGCGCTATAGCTATGCCAGCTGTAAATAGGTGTAACAACCTGAATATAATAAGTAATGAGTTAGTGGTCATGTGAGAGTCATAATGACCATCGACGTGCTAAGTGTAGATGTGTGGACCCATCTAACCAGGCGGTCCATCATCAATGTCCGCACATGTTGAGCTTGTCATCTCAACACTCCCCCTCAAGCACAACTGCATCTCTACAACTCCAAGTAAGCTTTGAAACTTTTGAAGCTTCTCTGTACCCAATGCCTTCATGAAGATGTCAGCTATCTGATCCTGTGTGCTGACATACACCAAGTCAATCTCACCTGCTAGTATCTTCTCTCTCACAAAGTGGTAGTGTACCTCAATATGTTTTGTCCTGGCATGGAACACAGGGTTCCTAGCCAACTGTATACTGCTCATGTTGTCACAATAAATGACAACTAGACCTTAAGCAATTGTAGATTGCTTTTTGCTGCTCCAAGTAACTGCTGCACTACGAAGAGAGAACATGTATCCACTGGTAGATCTTCTATCAGACATACTATCAGCCCAATCTGCATCTCTGTATCCAAACACCTGTACATCTGTACCTGCCTCATAGAGAAGTCCATAATGTAATGTGGACTTAACATATCTCAATATGCATCTGACTGCATCCAAATGTGGCTTTCTAGGTACTTACATAAACTGACTCACAAGACCAACAGCATAGCTCAAGTCTAGCCTTGTAATGGTCATGTAGATCAAAATCCCCACTATTCTCCTAAACATAGTAGGGTCTTCTATCTGATCCCCAACATCAGCACTCAACTTTACATTTTGCTCCAACGGGACTGAAAGTGGTTTGCATGCTGGCATACCATACTTGGACAACATATCCAAGCCGTAGTATTTTTGGGACAGCCATATACCATCATCACATCTGATCACCTCAATGCCAAGGAAGTATCTTAGCTCACCTAAATCCTTCATCTCAAACAGCTTCTTCAAAGACTCCTTGACTTCAGCAATCCCACTATCACTATCACCTGTAATAATCAAGTCATCCACATAGATGACTATGATGACCAAACCTGCATCTCCCTTTCTCACATAAAGTGAGTGATCAGCATCAGAAACATAAAAGCCAATATTGACAAGATACTCTCTGATCTTGTCAGACCATGCTCTAGGTGCTTACTTGAGCCCATAGAGCACCTTCTTCAACCTGCACACATACGTGGGATGCTCTAAATCTTCATAACCTATTGGCTGATCCATATACACTTCTTCCTGCAAATCACCATGCAAGAAGGCATTATTCACATCCATTTGTTGCAATCTCCAACAACCTTTGGCTGTTGCCAAAGAAATCACACATCTTACAGTTGTCATCCTAGCAACTAGACTGAAGGTTTCTTCATAATCTATGCCATATGTCTGGGCATAGCCTTTTGCAACCAGCCTAGCTTTGTACCTACTAATAGAACCATCTGCATTTTGCTTAATCTTATAAACCCACTTACATCCAATAGCTTTCTTGCCCTTTGGCAATGATACTAGATCCCAAGTTTTATTGGCCTCTAATGCAGCCATCTCCTCATCCATTGCTGCATCCCATGAGCATGACCAACAGCCTTCTCAAAACATGTGGGCTCAATATCCTCAACTAGTTTCACCATATAAGCATAATGGTGAGATAGATAACCTTCAAAACCAAATCTTTTAACAGGGTATTTGACCCTGCTAGATCTATGTACCACCGGATCACTCAATGGAGCCTTTACATTACTATGAGCTCTCTCTACACCTGGTATCTTGACAGAAGGAATACCAAGCTCATCATCCAAGCTCTCTGAGCCACTGGAGTCTCCATCAAGAACTGCATCAATGCCATCTGACACTTTATTCTTTCCTTTGTCTTTACCTATAGTGCTACTAGATGCACCTGAAGATGTAGAGGTACTCCTTAGTCTCCCAGACCAAGGACTACCAGATGACTTCTCTGGTCCACTAAGAGTTCGTGATTCTTGCTTTTCAGCGTGCACATGAGTGTCACAATCATCATCATCATCGAATGCATCACCACTAGATGCATACCAACTACTCATTTAATCAAAGATGACATCCCTGCTCACTCTGAACTTACATGTGACAGGGTTATAACAGCGATACCCGTTCTGCTCTAAAGAGTATCCAATAAAGACACACTTTTCAGCCTTTGGATCCGCAACTCATCTGGCACATGAACATACGCAATGCAGCCAAACACTTTCAAGTGTGAGACATCAGGCTTCTTACCTGTAAAACATTCTTCAGGGTCATACCATGAACTGCAACTGTGGGAGTTCTGTTTATAATATAAATAGCAGTATGAACAGCCTCAGACAAAAAATGCTTAGGCATATTCTTTTTAGCCATCAAGGCACGTGCAACTTTTGCAATACGCCTATTTTTCCTTTCTGCAATCCCATTTTTCTTTGGGGTATATCTGCATGTGAACTGTCTCTTTATCCCATGAGACCTCAAAAAATCACTGAACTCATTTGAGAGGTACTCTCCCCCTCCATCTGACATCAAGCACTTTACTTTCAAGTCTGTTTCTCTTTCAACTGCAGCATTGAAAGTTCTAAAGCGCTCAAACGCTTCACTCTTTTCCTTCATAAAATATACCCACAGCTTTCTAGAACAATCATCAATGAATGTGACAAAGTATGAACTGCCTCCAAGAGATACATTTTGTGTAGGCCCAAATGTCTGTATGCACAACATCAAGAATATTTCTGCTTACATCTCTGTCATGTGAAAAGGGTTGTCTTGCTTGCTTACCAAACTGACATGCTTCGCATACCTTATGAAATTCTGCAACTCTAAATGTAGGCAAACCTATAACCAACCCTTTGGACTGCATTAATTTCAGCCTTTGTACATTTGCATGTCCAATGCGTTTGTGCCAAATTTCAATATCTGCAACAACACCTTTTCCTTTAGCATACATAGTAGCATTCATAGTAGGAATTCCAGCATCCAGAGTAAACATCATCCAACTCTACTTCCCTTTGCTACCAACCTGCACTTGTCATTGAAGACTTCTACAAAGCAGCCTTTTGCATTAAATCTGACTTGCAGCCCTTGCTCTACCATTTGACCGACTGACACCAAGTTCTTTGTAATAGGTGGCACATGTAATACATCTAAAAGACTCTTTGTCTTACCATCATGCAAGGACAAGGGAAGTTTCCAATGTGTGAAATTGGGTGGCATGAATCATCGCCCGTCTGCACATAACCTGCATTTTGCAAATCCTGCATCTCTTCAAACCATTCTGAATGGCTGGTCATATGATTGGATGCACCTGAATCAACATACCAAACTTCATCATGTGTTCCCTTTCCTGTAACAGCATTTAGCATATGCTGCATAACAAACTGAAGTTCATTTTTGTCTTCATTCTGTCATGAAGAGGATGTATAGTTTCCTTGCTGCAACTTACCACTGCGAATATCATCTTTCTTAGCATAACATTGGGTTGCAATATGACCTGTTTTGCCACAGTAGTGACAGAGTTGTTAGAGCCTCTGTTCTGCCATCCACCTCTTCCTCTAAAGCTCCCCCTGACTCTAAAGTTACCATGACCTCCTGAAACCTGCATATCACCAAATTGCTGATTCAATCTGTTTTGCTAGTTGTCACTACCACGTCCTATACCACGGCCTCTGGAAGAGAACCTACCACGTCCCCTTCGTGAACTGGAGTAGAAAGCTTGGACCTGTTCATCGCTTCTTTCAGATGTCTCACTCTGCATATTGATCTCTTCAGTGATCATAAGGGAGACCAACTCATCGAAATCTGGAAATGGCTTTCTGACATATACGGAAGTTACAAAAGACTTCCAAGCCTTTTCATTGTTAAGTCCACCCAAGGTAGACGACACCAAATCATCATCATCGGGCATTGCATCAATCGTTGCCAATGCATCTGCAATGCTCCTTACCTTCAGTGCATACTCATTGATAGACATATTCCCTTTCTTCAATGTATTCAACTCTTGCTTGAGTTGAATCTTTCGTGCCTTTGTATTTACGGAAAACATACTTTCAAGTATGGTCCAATCTACATATGAATTCTCTGCATTTCTAATATGTCCCAGCATATTATTGTCAATTATTACAGACAGCCAATACATGACCTTCTTGTCTTTTGCATTCCATTCCTTCCCTGCCTTTGTCTCTTCTGTAGTTGGAGGATCACTCACCTCTGGCTCCTTTTCTTCACCTGAAACAAACTCATAAATGCCTTTTCCAATAAGGAAGTTTGTGACACGGAACTTCCATGAAGGGTAGTTGTTCTTGTCGAGCTTCTCAATGATGGGCCTTCCACTATTCTCTGCCATTATCACAAAACTAATACCAAACAACAATCAAATATTTTGCAACCCTCGACCTGTAGTGCACAGCAATACACCAGACAGCCTTTTTCACTGTTTGCTCAATAATATATGCAATCTGCAACCTGTTTGCAGATAAACCTTATGTTTGCTTCCTGGAAATACCTCAAGAATTACAGATTCACAATCTGTAACCTATGCACCCACTTTCGGTCAAAACAGTCGAAATCAAAGTGTATCATGAAACTATTGTCCACAATCTTGCGGCTCTAAAACAGGGTCTGAAATGGCCTCAGATGTCCAAAATCTCACTGCAATATGAGATTTTTACTCTGCCCTGCTTTCGGTGCCTCCACAAGCACTATCCAAGAGAAAGAGTAGAAGGATGGGGGAGCTTCTTACCCATGGCTTGCTTGCTCGAACCTTGCTTCTTCTCCTTCACTTCAGCCTTCAAAATCAGCCTCTCTCAGAGGCACGGCTCTGATACCATGTCAAGAATCACATGGTGGAGGGACTTGCTTAAGATGCTGCGCCGAATACACACAGAATGCACAAGGAGAAGCTCACTCAAGAGACAAGAAGAGAGATGGAGGAGAAAACGTTTTCTTGCTGGTTTCTTCTTCTTCTTCCACACTCTTTACAATGTACACAAAGTATAGATAAGATACAACATAAAGGAAAGTGGCCTACTAAGTCAAACAATGCATAACCGACTACACTAGTCGACTGGCGCTATAACTATACCAGCTGTAAATAGGTGTAACAACCTGAATATAATAAGTAATGAGTCAGTGGCCATGTGAGAGTCATAATGACTACTGATGTGCTAAGTGTAGATGTGTGGACCCATCTAACCAGGTGGTCCATCATCAATGTCCGCATGTGTTGATCTTGTCATCTCAACATAAGAAGATTAGACCATTGCCCTAGTCTTCTATTGTAAAAAGAGAAGGAGAGAGAGAGAGGGAATGAAGGAGAACCAAAGAGCCTCAACTCTCATTCATTTTCTTCATTATATCACACTAGGTCTACAAGACTGAAAGATAAGAGTAAGTGTTACTCTAGATCTAAGTAACCAATCATCTAAGTATAGTTAGATTAATCCTACACCGACTTATTCAATGACACACACATGAACAACTGTATCTAGCTAGAGTTGGGAGTCGGTCTCACACACTGACAGAAGAGATACAAAAGATACAAGAGCTTGATTTCTTACACTCCCCCTCAAGCTCAAACCATCTGCAATACTCCAAGTAGCTACCTAAAATAAATGAACTTATCTTTACCAAGTGACTCGGTAAAGATGTTTGCTACCTGGTCTTTAGCCTTCACATGCATCAGGTCAATCTGATCTACTAGTACCATTTCTCTTATGAAATGGTAATAAACTTGCATAATAGACGAGATTTTTTACAAGCATAACACTGCTCACATTATCACAATAGAGCTTCACTTTGTTGTCTAAGTGTATTCCCAAGTCATTCAGTAACTTCAAACAGCTTCACATGCCGTTAAGGCTGCACCACGGTACTCAGCTTTTGTACTAGACAATGCAATTGTAGGATGTTTCTTACTCTGCCAACTAATCATGCTTCTACCCAATCCAAATGCATAGCCATTGGTTGACCTCCTATCATAGGCACAACCAGCCCAGTCAGCATCAGTATACCTTGTAAAGTAAAGGGGTTTCCAATATGCATAAAACAAACCATAGTCAGTAGTATTCTTTACATATCTCATGATTCTTCTGACTACATCCAAATGTGGCTTGCGAGGATTTTGCATGAAATGACTAATCAGCCCCACAGCATAAATCAAGTCAGGTTGCATAATAGTTAGGTAGTTTAGCATCCTCCAGTTGTCGAGTTGAGATAAGGTTTTTAGACAAAGTTGAGACATATTATACATCATGCAGAATAAATGGAGTGCTAGAATTGAACTAAAGTCTCACATCATCGATGCTTATAATATCATATACATGATCATTACCTAGTCTAATTGAATATGTAATAGTGTGGTAGATATAGAATCAATGACAATGTGGGGTCACATGAAAGGAAGCACCCAAATCAAGAAGCTAACACTGAGAGTAAGCAGACTAAACATCAATCAATTGAGTAGCATCAAGTGAAGAGGCTGTAAGGATATAATCATTTGAATTTTACTCTAATATATTTACCTCCTTAATCTTAGCCACTGAACTTAGAAAGAACATTGTAATCACCATAATACTTAGCGTGAATCAAGAAGCCAAAAATGAGAGTAAGTGAAGTAAATATTAATCAACTGAGTAGCATCACGTGAAGAAGTAGGAAGGATATAATCATTTGAAATATACTCCAATATATTGATCTCCTCAATCTTAATAGAGTAAACTTAGAAAGAACAATGCAATCATCATAAGACTTGACATTATCCTACATTTTTCCTTTGCATTCATTGCCTATCCTTGTGCATTTTATGGTAGTGTGGCCTTATATGACCTTGCTACCCACAATAATGACAAGAGAAGACTTAGTACCATGGGATTTATTTTCTATGTGTCCATGAGACTGTTACTTTCCCCAATTAGGTTGTGAGTCTCTACCATGGTGATCATGATTCTCATTACCATCATATCTACCTTTGACTATAAGAGCATGAGAAGTATGGGCTATATAAAAATTATTCCTATTTACTTCTTTTGTAAGTAAAGCTCCCTCCACATCCGAGCATTTAAATCCATCTTCTAGAGGATTAGCACTCATAGTAATACGTAAGGTATCCCAAGCCTAAGGTAGTGTGAAAAGCAAGAATAAAGACTTAATGTTATCCTTAAACCTAATTTCCTATAAAGTGTTGAGATTTGCAATCACATTCATGCCGCCTCTTTGTAAGAGTAGATGGGCTGAGGACATGCAGGCGCAAGAATCCCATAGGCATAGAGAAAAAGACTAGCACCTACCCATCTCTATATAACATTGTACTTGGATGCCACTTTCATATGAGATGAATGCAATGTCATTGTCACTTTATGATTTAACATAGTGTACTTTTTTCTTGTCTTCTGTACTTCAGTAAAGTCACTTAGTCTTTATCATGTCAGTGTCCACATGAGTTTAGTCTATGTCTATGAGCCACCATAGCTGCCATGCTCTAGATCCTGTGTTTTCACATGGTATTAGAGCGCAACTGAGCATGGCTTAGCATGTCTCAAGTCCTCTCTCTACTCTCTCTACCCTCCTCCATCATTGCCCACCAGCTAAAGGCTAAGTAATAACCTCATTTCTCAACTCTACCTTCACCAATCTGCCATGGCAACCATAGCCACACAATACCTACCTCTGATGGAGCTCTCAAATCCCTTGATACAAGCCATAAATCAACACGCTTCCTCTAGATAGTTGTCCCTCTACTCAGGGTGCTTCTTCCAAGCACTTCAAAAGATAACATGGTGATCGTATGCTCCAGCACTGCAAAAATTTGACCTCACTACCTATCTACGCCTGCAATTTGTTCGTACGCCCTGCGTATTCCGTTGTCATACCGCTACGCACACACTGTGTAATAAAAATCTAGAGTGTGGATTTCTTATTGATTTAGAGAGCCAATGCCATATTAGACATTAGTGTTAGTGTCCATGGTTCAAAAATATTAGATTTTTGGACAAGTTTTAGTCAAATTTTGATATTTTAGATATTATCTCTTCTAAAAAATCATAAAACTATAGACAACTTCTAGATTAAGATGACATGTAAAAGAAATCATGTAGCTTTCAGCCAATTTGAGAGGAGTTTATGTAAAAAGAGAGATTGGCAAAATCGGACGACGCACAATCACTGTTTTCAGGTAGTGAACATCACTCCAAAGTGGGAGATGAAGAAGGAGTGATCTGGCTGAGTTTTGGCTAGGTGTCCTGGTATTTTACCACCCTTTTGGAGCCAATGAAAGCATCAGATTGGCAATTTGAGCAGCATAAATGAAGGTATTATTTTATACACGTTTTTGTCTATTAGAGTTTTATCTTCTCATAATGTTGAAATAAAGTGACAGGCTTCATCTATGTTAGTATTCTTCTTCATTTTCTATTTCTTTCTAGGAGTATTCTTCTACATCTTCTATTTCTTGAAACCCCTTCTCTTTCGTCTACTCCTCTCCTTGAATCTCCCTTCATCCTGTTGTCTCTTACCCCCATTGTGGACTTTCGATACCAAATGCTTTGACACTGTGTTAGGGGAAGTTTATGCTATCATCAGAGGTGAATTTTGGAAGATATTTGGGATGATTTGGGGCTGAAATCTTTAGCCATATTCAGAGAATTAGCTACATCATTGTTCTTTTAATTCATTTCTTACGCTACAAAAGACATCTTGTCAAAATATGCAAGTATTATGCGCCCTTATGGTAGGGCAATGTTTGTAGATCATTCATAGATGCTTTGAGTTGAATTAAGAGGAGTTTTTTCTCTTATTTCTTGGCTGTGTTAACTTATCCTTATCAAGAACTCAATTTGAAGCTCTCTTGAAGCAAGTCTCTTTGCCCTACAAGCCTTGTAATTGACTCATAAGCTTTTGTTCCTAACAGTCTACATTGACTGTAATCATGCAAAGTTGATTCATCCTATGGCATCATGTTTGAATGATGGGATGCAGCGTTATTTATGATACATGAAAGCATATTATACTTGATTTTATATTTTTTTATTACTCTTATAGTCAAGAAAAAAATCTTGATTTGAGTTAGAACTTATGAGATAATACACTTGTGATCTTTGCTAAGAACATGGAGTTGGAAGCTCTATTAACATCTTTAAGAACTTGGCTTGAAACCTTCAACCCTTCTCTTATGTCTACCATCTCCGTAGTCTACACTCTTGAACCCCTATATATTCTTCTCTCTCAAACCCCTGTGATTTACTGTGAAGTACCTCTTGAACCTTTAAGAACATGGAGTTGGAAGCTCTATTAACATCTTTAAGAACTTGGCTTGAAACCTTCAACCCTTCTCTTATCTCTACCATCTCCAGAGTCTATACTCTTGAACCCCCATACATTCTTCTCTCTCAAATCCCTGTGATTGACTGTGAAGTACCTCTTGAACCTTTAAACATTCATTGTAGTCTACTTATCTCTTGAAGACACATCTCTATCTATCTTGTCCAGTTTTCTTGCCAAACCCCTCTGGTGACCTTTAACCCTACACACTGCGACACCATATGTGCAACAATCTTATCCAAGATCATAGGGCTTTGGAATCCCATTAGCCAAGCTTCATTTCCATATAAAAAGTTGTAGAAATGGTTGAGCATACACTGCACACAGAGTGAAAAACCAGGCTGCCACCAGAAACCCTAATGCAAACTCCATAGCCAAAACTCAAAAGCTTTATCTCTCCTTCATTTTCTCTCTCCTGCCATGTAAATCAACCTCCTGCCACTCTGATCTAGCATCCTACTTAGTTCCCAGCAATTACTTTGGCATCAAATTAGCAAGGAGGGGAGATATTGGCAGATTTTCAAGCGTTTCAAGAAGATTCAAGCATAGTGTCTCTTGCAGTGACTCTCATCACTCGTGTCAGCTTTGGATTTCATCAGATCTGAGACTTTTTGGGCTACGCCAACATCAAATCAAGGAGGGGAATACAACATTCAAGATCCTAGAAGTTCTTGAAGACCTATTGAAGATTTTCCAAGCATCTAGCTCCACATATATCGCTTAATACTAGTCACTTAGTGCTTTTTGGGCACTTGTACTTGTTAGCACACTCAAGATCATTTTTTATGCTACTAAAATCTAAGAATTTTGGAGCTGATTTGTTGCTATTCTTGCAACTCCCAACATGGGCAAGGACTATTCGATAGTTTGCTTAAGGTGGTTGGGTTTCACACCTGGCAGACCCGTATCAAGCTTATCCCAATGAAGAAGGGTCTTTGGGCCATCACGTGGCAAAGAAAAGAAGCCGCATGATGCAGACTTGGCAATCACTTGGCAAATGAATAATGATAAGGCTCAAGCCATTATCAAACTAGAGCTAGATGACAACTATATCAACCATGTGGATAACTGTGATACTTCACATGATACATGGAAGAGACTTGACACTTTGTTTGGTACATAGTCTAAGTCATCAAAGTATGATCTCTTGATTGAATTTTTCGGGCTTGACATGAATTCTAGCACATCACTTGCTACACATCTAAATTACATGGAAGGACTTCTAACCTAGCTTACAAGAATCAACATTAAAATGGAAGAAGAGGTTTGCATTAGTGATCTGCTTAAAAGTTTGCCTCCTGAATATAATAATGTATCAACAACCTTAATAAATATACAAAACCCTAAGCTTGTTGATATCCAGACATCATTATCAGAGGAGAAAAAGAAGCTGAAAACTAAGGAAGAACCAAGCACCTCTAGAGAACAAGTGTTATATGTTGGCAACAGGTACAAAGGCAAGAAGGACCAGATTTTCTGTGATTTTTGCAAAAGGACCCGACACAATGAGAATTTCTACCATGGCAAAAAAAGGTCCTAGAAGGCCTATCTTGCTACAGTGAAAGAAGAAAACCATGGAGCAAAGGAAGAAGAAGAAGAAGAAGAAGACCATCAGGAAAAGGACAAGCCTTATCAGTCCTTCTACGCCTACTCTGATAGATTGTTTTAGCCTTGTAATGTCTAAAGCCCAAATGCTTCTATCATAAGCTTGTAAATTCCTCATGTAGCCTTGTACTATAGCCTTTGTACACTTTATGAGGCCCCTATTACAGCCTCTAGATGTCCACCATGTTTGTGGTACCCACACTTAGCCTTTTCTGTGACAACCTCTAGTGTTTTGCCATGTTTATGGTGTACCAACACATTGGAAGTGTTACTTTCACTAAAGCCTCTACACACTTTGTACTTCTGGTTGTGATTGAGGAGGGGTGTTGAGATTTGCAATCACATCCACGATGCCTCTTTGTAAGAGCAAATGGGCTGAGGACATGCAGGCTGCAAGAATCCCATGGGCATAGAGAGAAAGACTGGCACCTACCCATCTCTATATAACATTGTGCTTGGATGTCACTTTCATATGAGATGAATGCAATGTCATTGTCACTTTGTTATTCAACATAGTGTACTTGTTTCTTGTCTTCTGTACTTCAGTCAAGTCACTTAGTCTTTATCATGTCAGTGTCTACATGAGTTTAGTCTATGTCTATGAGCCACCATAGCTGCCATGCTATATATCCTGTGTTTTTAAATAAAATAAGTTCGCTAAAAATGGAATGGAAATCATTCAAATGAGAGGAGATAGTAGTCCCTTCCTTTATGCAAAGGTTCATAGGATTTTTCAACCAATACAACTATGATGTAGGACTTTGCTTATCATAGAGAGAACATATTTTATCCCATAACTGCCAAGCACCACCCTCAATCTCAATGATTGAAATAAACTAGCTTAGACAAAGACGAGATAGTGATGGATTTGTATCTCATCAAGCTCATCCCAATCATCTCTATGCCAATTTTGCAACTTTATTCGCTTGGTCTTCAATGGCTTAACTTGTTTCTTTTTACCAATACATGCCAAATCTAGGTCTTCCAATATTGGAAGCTATTTCCATCCAACGTTTCTATGTTAAAGATAGCACTATGATTGGAAGCATTTGAAATACTTTCCATTATGTTTACCAACCAAAGAGAGTATGTTCTACTATAGTAATAGTACATAAGCCCCAAAACTAAGCCAAAAAGTGCACAATAGGAGAAATACTGCGCTAGTACATTGATATCCACAAGCAGGAAGCATTTGAGTAATCAACCCATGTTTACTCTCAAAAAAATTGCTCAAGATTGAGTTTTAGCATGGATGTCCATAAAAGTACATTAAAAAGGTATATAACTATCAACAAAAGATGAAAATGCAAATCTCCCATTGCCAGGGATATTCGAGTACCAATTAAGATATTTAATACAACTAGTATTGCAAGAAAATATATAAATCACCAAGGTACCAAATGCTATAATGTCAAGCATATAGATGCAATCCCAAGCAAAGGAGTGTCATGGATGCAAGCCCATTGTGCATAAGAGATCTCCAAGAGCAATAGAGATCCACCAATCTACAACTAACTCACTGCATATGAACAACGAAGTTCAAGTAGATAACCAAGCATGCATCCAAAGTTCACAACCCCATCTACTAGGAGAAGGTACTAGGTGTACAAACAAAAGCTAAATCAACCCACAATCATCAGTGTGTGCAAGGAAAATGTTATCAAAGTTCTCCCACGGAAGAAAATATAGAATTTCCAAGAGCAAAGCAAAGCTCGATATATATGTCTCATAACATCTGGGTGCCCAAAGACATGAAGCAATACATCTGACGACATATTCATAACATGAATGATTGACCAAGCTTATAAATGAAAAACAATAGAAAAAAATAGCAACTGTAAGTATGTATCCAAAGGAGCTTAAATACAAAACTTAGAGCTCAAGATAAGCATATTTGGGCATAATAATCAATGCCAAACATTAATCATACATCCATGTAGGATACCCAAAGCATCTATAGAAATCCAATACATAATCATTTACTATTCATGCTTGTTTCACATACGGTATTTTAGGAACCTTCCAAATACTAAGCTAAACAATCTCTAATCAATCTAAAAGGCTTTTTAAAGCATCAATACATCACCTATCATTACAAACTTTCCCCTATAAGCATTAATTAAGCATTAGCCAATCAAATACTAGCTGCCCAAACAGTGGATAGTAGTTTGTTTTGAAGTGTGGACCAATGGTTAATCAAAAACTTGTTGAAATATTTGCAATCACACCTACTTTAGTCCCTTTGTGAGGAGTAGTGAGGGCTCAGGACCAGAATCCCATATGCACAGTAGGAGAAAGTACCACCACTCAAATCCTATAAAGCATTATACTTGCACTCTTTTTCTAATGCAATGATAGTACTCTTTTCTTTCTAGTAAAGTGTCATGTCATTGTCAATACACAAGATTTTGTTTATGAGTCCAAGTATCAATCTTGGAACCTAATTCACTTGTGTAACAATTTGTCCTAGTTAGGGTCAATGTCTTCATGAGTTCTTTTTTCCTCTTTCAACCTTCCGCATCTGCCATGCTCTAGATCCATGCTTTTCACATGGTATCAGAGCTCAGTTGAGCATGGCCCAACTCTCCTTTCAATCCTCTCAGCTCCTTTCCATCTCTACTCAGCTGAGTTTGAGTACTGGACCCTATCTCCAACTTCATTTTCATTCCTACCTTCAATGAAGCTTCCATGGCAGCTATAGCCAACAGCACCCTGTCAGCTTGAAGCTTTCATATCTCTCTCCAGAGGCCAAATCTCTCTAAGATTCCTTCTAGATAAGTGTTTTTCTACTTCCAAAGCTCCTCCTTGGCACCTCAATAATTGATATTGGGCAACTATAGCTTCAGCATTGCCTCTTTTCAGAGTCATTGCCATAACTGTGTCTGTAGACAACACCTACCTACCTCTGTTGGAGCAGCCATATCTCATCAAGCAGGCCATATCTCTTTGAGCTTTTTGCTCAAGATTGTTCTTCAGGTCAAGGCGCAACTTCTTGGCACAAAAATCAAGGATATTTATGCATATCATGCTTGGTATTTGCATTTTTCCAAATCTGGGTGTAGTTTTGACAGCGACCACTTTGAAGGCTTAGATCTCTCAACTCAGGCAAAACGAGTACAAACCCTCTTAGGGGGGAGTTAGAATCATTAGTGAGGGCCACTATATTAAAGGGTTTGAGAAGATTCGACCTGTGGAGCTCGTGGGAGCTCATTTACCAATTGCTAGTCCTTGTTTTGACAGGGTATCCATAGCCAATTACCTTCAAGCTCATTTTTCCTTCATTTTCTCTCTCCTGCCACTTAAACCAAGCCAAGGCCACTCTAATCTGAAGTTTTCAGCAAGTATTCAACCATCAAATCAGCAAGGAGGGGAAGCTATGAAGATTTTTTGAAGATCATCAAGTCAAACTCAAGCGACAAACATCAAAGTTCAAACTAGTATCTTTTGATACTACACTGCCATTGCTTGTGTCTTTTGACACATTAAAATTCAACTCTACTACTGAAAAATTTCAGAGTTTCAAGATTGATTCTTGATGAAAATTATGAAGACTAAGATTTGAAATATCTTGAAGGATTTTTTGAAAGGTTGAAGATTCAAGGACATAGTGTCCATTGACACTCACCTAGTGCTTCTTAGCACTTATACTCAACTACTCTGCTGCTGAAATCTAGTGCTGATCTACTGTTGCTCTAGCCTTCTAACATGGGAAAAGACTCTCCAACTGCTCGCTTCAAAGGATTTGGGTTTCACACTTGGCAGACTTGCATCAAACTCATCTTGATGAAGAAGGGTCTCTGGGCCATTACTAATGGACAAGAGAAGAAGCTCCGAGATGCTGCCCTAGCAGCTACCTGGCAGAAAGCTAATGACAAAGCACATGCCATTATCAAACTGGCTAGACGATAGCTATATCCACCATGTGGATAACTATGAGACTTCACAGGATACATGGAAGAGACTTGACACTTTGTTCGATGCACAGTCTAAATCATCCAAGTGTGGTCTCCTGATAGAGTTTTTCAAGCTTGAAATGAAGTCCAACACATCACTTGCCACACATCTAAATTACATGGAAGGACTTCTGACCCAACTTGCAGGAATCAAAATTAAAATAGAAGAAGATGTTTGCATCGGTGTTCTACTTAAGAGTTTTCCTCCTGAATATAATAATGTATCAACAACTCTAATTAATATGCCAAACCCTGAACTTTTTGATATCCAGGCATCACTGTTAGAGGAGGAAAAGAAGCTAAAAACTAAGGAAGAACCAAGTACCTCTAGAGATGAGCATGCATTATATGTTAGCAACAGGTACAAAGGCAAGAAGGATCAACTCTTCTGTGATTTCTGCAGAAGGACCGAACACATCGAGAAGTTTTGCCATGCCAAAAAGAGGTCCCAAAAGGCCTATCTAGTTGTAGTCAAAGAAGAAGAAGAAAACAGAGAAAAGGAAGAAGAAGAAGAAGAAGACCACTAGGAGAAGGACAAACCTCATCAGTCTTTCTATTCAAACAGACTTTTTTAGCTTTGTATTTCCTAGCCCTAATGCCTCAGACATAAACTTTTAAACTCCTCAGTTATCCTTGTACTACAGCCTCTTTACACTTTGCGAGGCCCCTGCTACAGCCTCTGGATGTCCATCATGTTTGTGATACCCACACTTAACCTTTTCTATGATAGCCTCTGGTTTTTTTACAGGTTTATAGTGTGCCCACACTTTGCAAGTGTTGCTTTCACTAAAGCCTCTACACACTTTGTACTTTTGATTGTGATTGAGGAGGAGTGTTGAGATATTTGCAATCACACCTACTTCAGTCCCTTTGTGAGGAGTAGTGAGGGCTCAGGACTAGAATCCCATATGCACAGTAGGAGAAAGTACCACCACTCAAATCCTATAAAGTATTGTACTTGTACTCTTTTTCTAGTGCAATGATAGTACTCTTTTCTTTCCAGTAAAGTGTCATGTCGCTGTCAATACACAAGATTGTGTTTATGAGTCCAAGTCTCAATCTTGGAACCTAATTCACTTGTGTAACAATTTGTCCTAGTCAGGGTCAATGTCTTCATGAGTTTCTTTTTCCTCTTTCAACCTCCATAGCTTCCGCATCTGCCATGCTCTAGATCCGTGCTTTTCACAAAACTCGTATCCTACATGAAATATCACATCCTATCTTGGTTGGTACAATAGTAGTTTGGAAATGGCCACTTCTTTTGGTTTTTGGAATGCTACCTTTGCCCATTCAAACTTGACATCCTTCTTAGTGAGGTCATAAATGGGAATGCCAATGTCATTCTTAGATAGTGCATGTCCTAAGACACATATATGGTTAATCCAAAATTAGAATTTCAAGGGATTAAGTGATAGTCCATATTCTTTGTATCTGTCAAATATCTTTTGAAAGTTTCAGAGGTGTTTTCCCAATTGGACTTAATTCATATGTCATCACACCATGTACCATAGTGATCTTGAAGAGTTGTAGTTGGTGTTGAGGAATTATCCCTCCATGTGTGGTAGACATTAGATTCATTGAAGACTAAGTACTAGCATGAACATGCCCTTATATGCATTTAGCATTGAATAGAGTTTGTGATACTATACCTAATTTTTGAGCTACATGAGGTTATAAATTTGTTGTATGAGTTTCATCTATACACATTGACCATAATTTTGATTTTCTTTTTCTTTGAGGTGACTAGTATTTGTAGTGGGTTGGAGGACATGTCTGTTGTTGGGATCTTGGATAGTGCTCTACTATCTTTTCTATTTCTACTTCACATATTCTTTTGTGCCTCCTTTTCAGGGTCTCTTTTTAAGATTTAGGTGGAAAGAGTGGCCATGAGTTCAAGATGTTCTTTGGAAATTAAAAAGAGGATGTTTTGAATTTTATTCAAGACTTTGAAGTGGTGTTTGCAGTGAGATGGATTTGCAATAAGATACAACGAGTGGCTAGAGAATGATTGATTGAGTATATGGCCCAACAAGTTGCTACACAACTGCCAATGTATGTGGATTATGAAGATGATAAGCTAGCTATGATACATAAAATTATAAAGATACAGGATGTAAATATAGTATGAAAATACTTTTTTTAATATGCAAACAAAAAACTATAGTGTAAAGCAAACACTCAAGCGTTTGAAGCTCTATGATTTAGGAGAAAAGAGTCCTTGAGCTATGCAAGAGAAATATCCAATTGTACCAATTGGAGGGCTCCAGTTCATCTCAATGTGGAGTTGAAGAAACTTGAGATATATGACTCAAGCAACAAATATTTCTAGTGAAAAGGAGTGGGAGAAGTTAGATTGGGAAAATTGAATGTGGAATAGCCCCCTATAATCTCATCTATGGTGCAAAATATATTTTCTCCTGAAGAACCTAATGTGCCATTTTCACAAAGGGAACAATATTTAAAATAGAAAATATGGGGGCCATCTCTAAGTAGCTATAGGACCTAAGAATTCATGTCATGGAGGAACCAACAAGGAGAACACGGTTGAGACCTTAGGATCAAAATAGCTACATTGAAGATGGAATATAGTAATAAGGAGGAAGAGGAGAGTAAATAGAGTAATATAAGTCCCAATTTCCTTCATTTATTGAGGAGAGGAGAGGAGGAGGAGGTAACCTTTGTGGATCTAGCCTTTGGGTTAAATAGAACAGTCAAGCTGGTAGTAATTCAAGGCACACTGCATGAAGTTGTGGGGAATGGGACTTATCAAGGACCTCTGTTTTGGAGTTTGGGTGCCATGAAAGTGGCCCTTGTTAGAAGGTCTCAAGGGGCCACATTGAGGGTTTTAGGGCAATGCCCCCAGCCTAGTAATAAAGTAAATATTCCCTAGAATATTCCTTGACTAGCTAGGCAAGTTCATAATATAGTTAGACATGCTAAGCTAACTTCCTTCCTAGGCTATAAAAAGAAGACCCCCCCAAAGCTATCATAAATCTATCTTTCACCTACTCAAAATTCTTCCAACTAGACTTAAGCTGTTTGCCTATCATTTGTATAGATTGGCATCTAAGCTTCACAGTGGAATCACACATGTGGAAAAAGCTATCTTTGTACCAATTTTTTTAGAATGAAAGAAGTTTTTATTCTTCTCATGCCATAGAAAATTTAAATTTTAAGTATATTAGAAGTAATCAAGTGATTTATCCAGTACCACATGGCTTATTAGCCAAATATAATAACATTTAATGGTCTATAGAGAGAGTAAATGTGGTTGAAAGTAAATAATGGAATGTAATGAAGGAAATTTTACCCCATGAGCCTTTGTAACAACCTTGAAAACCATTAGCATTTAGACTTCTAGGGTTTAGTATAAAAGGCACAATGTGATACTCTAAGAATCTTTTGCTCATCTTAGTAGAATAGATCTTTTTGATCTAGTACTAGCTTGGAGTGTGTACCAATAATCCTTTTGTGTACTCTCTTTGTGTGCAACCATGGCTACCTTGTGTCATGGGATTTGATCTATGGCATGGCCATGTTTGTGACCTTCTTTTTTGTTTTCTTATTTCATTAAGAGTAAATCAGTTAGATTTCTTGGCTAGAGTGAGACATCTTTGCATTGGTATTAAATGTTGAGATATCGAGCTCCACTCGTGATATGCCAGGGTGATCGTTGTGCGTTTATGTCACCGACTTGTCAGTTGTTTGCAAATGCAGTTGGTACACCGCCCATGAATAATAGCTAGATGACAACTATCCTTATCTATTCTAGCTCATGGCTTAGTTAGTATGCCACCTTAGTTAGTTGAGTTTGGTTTGAGACCCATATATAGGGTTCTTCTATTTCTATGTACTAGAGTTCTTTTTGGCTTACACAACTAAGAATAGGAAAAACTGTTTTCAGCCTCCACCTTTGTGTGTATTCCCCCATTGTGCAAGTAAGAAAGCTACAAGTGAGACTCCTTCCTTCTCTCCCACAATCTTGACATGGTATCAGAGCCTTGTTCGTGGTAAGGAGCTCAAGAAAGCAAGCCAAGCTTGCGGTGTTCTGGTAAGAGGAGCAGTGTTGCTTTCATTTTCTGTTTTGGGAGCAGATCTCTGCAGGTAGCACAGCCGGAAATTGCAAGAGTGCATTGACTCAGGTTGAGACGCCCTTCGCAGTGAAGCAAGAGGGCAGTATATGCTCGGGACATGGCTTTAGCCTTCGGTGACCCTGTTTTTTTGATTTGAGGCCATTTTGGGGCCTGTTTTGGAGGCGGAAGTTTTTCTGCACGCACTCAGAAAAAAGCCATGTTTTATGCTGTGCGACCACTGTTCTACAGGAGGTCGGTGAAAAGTTACCACAGAAATTGCATCGTATGCTTGTGTGGAGAGACATTGGGAGTTACAGAATCATCCTTGGTTCCTGTATATGCAAAATCGTCACTAGGAAGTGACTGCGTGGTCAAATACCACTTTCGCCAATTTTGCAGATTTGCCCTTGTGAGGGTGAAGCTGTGTTTTTTGTAGTGACAGAATTTTTTGCAGTGTTCCGTAATGGCGTCTGATTCTCTTTCACAGATTGTAACTGAAAAGCTTGACAAGAACAACTTCCAAGAATGGAAGTTTAGAATGACGAATTTCCTTATGGGAAAAGGATATTGGGAATTTGTTGCAGGAAATGAAGAAGAACCATTTCTTCCTGATGTTCCCAATCAACAGCAAATGCAGGCATTTAAAGCATGGCATGAGAGAGCCAGGAAAGTTATGTATTGGCTGTCTATCAGCATTTCAGACTTTATGATTGTGCATATTCAGGATGCAAGTACGCCAAAGGAGGCATGGGATACTTTGTCAAAAATGTATAGCACAAATACGTAAGCCAGGAAAATGCAGCTCAAGCAAGAGTTGCATAATGTGCAAAGAGAAAATATGAGCATCAATTACTACCACATGAAGGTGAAGAAGATTGCAGATGCACTTGCTTCCATTGGGTCGCCAGTGGAAGATGATGATTTAGTTTCTATGACCTTGAATGGTCTAGGAAAGGATTATGCACAGTTTTGGACATCCATTTCAGTTCGTGAAAGATTTCCTGATTTTGAGGAGTTGATTGCTCTTCTAATTTTTGAGGAGCAGAGAAATGGTGGTGCATCTTCTTCAGGAGGAACTTCAAAGGAAGCTGTCTTCTACTCAAATGCTGGAAGAGGTAGAGGCAGAGGTAGAGGAGGCCGATCTGGAGGCCATAGTAGAAATCAAAATATGCAGCAAACTCAAGAAAACCAGTCCTATGGAGGAGGACGTGGTAACTCTAGAGGCAGGGGGAGCCAAAGAGGTCGTGGTGGATGGCAAAGAGACCAAAATGCAAACAGTAATGTTGAATGCTACTACTGTGGTAAAATGGGTCATATGGCTAAAGACTGCTATAAAAAGCAGAATGACATCATGAATGGAAAATTGCAACAAGGGAATTATGCATCTTCTAGTAGACAGGGTGATGACAAAAATGAGCATTTGTTTATGGTGCAGCACATGAACAATTCTATGACAAGTTCATAAGAAAGCAATGATGTATGGTATGTTGACTCAGGTGCATCAAACCACATGACAGGTCATGCAGAATGGATGGAGGATGCAAGGAAAATGAAAAAACCAGGATTTGTGGAGACTGGTGATGATACTGCACATCCTATTGTGCAGATTGGAAAAATTCCTTTGTCTATGCAGGATGGGAAAAAGAAATACCTGTCCGATGTATTTCATGTCCCGAATATCACCAAGAATCTGGTTTCTGTTGGTCAAATGGTTGAGCAGGGCTTACAGGTCAGATTTAATCCTCATGGATGCTTTGTTGAGGATATGAAAAATAAAGGTCGCTTGATAGCAAAAGGAAAGAAGAAGGGCAGAATGTTTACGTTGGATGTAGACATGCCTGAATTGAGTGCAGCAATGTTTGCACATGGGACCGGTGTAGTTGCAGATATTGATATCTAGCATAAACGCATTGGTCATGTTAATGTACAGTGACTTAAATCAATGCAGGCCCAAAATATTGTTGCAGGATTGCCTAAATTCAAGGTTGCAGAAATGCATAAGGTATGTAAAGCCTGTCAATTTGGAAAACAGGCAAGGAAACCATTTCCTAGACATGTTCAAGAGAGTAAGAAGCCATTGGAATTAATCCACTCTGATGTGTGGACTACTAAGGCTGCATCTCTTGGAGGCTGTCATTATTTTGTCACTTTTATTGATGATTATAGCAGAAAAGTTTGGGAGTATTTTATGAAAAAGAAAAGTGAAGTTTTTGGGCATTTCAAAACTCTTAAAGCTATGGTTGAAAAAGAAACAGGCATGCAAATAAAATGCCTAAGGTCAGATGGAGGGGGAGAGTACCTCTCAAATGAGTTTGCAAGGTTCCTGCAGGAGCATGCCATAAAGCAGCAATATTCATGCAGTCATACCCCACAACAAAATGGAATTGCAGAAAGGAAAAACAAGCATATTGGAGAGGTATCTCGTGCCATGCTCAATGAAAAAGACTTGCCAGATTTTTACTGGGCTGAAGCAGTTACTACAGCAGTCTACATAATGAACAGGACTCCCACTGCAGCAATACATGGGATGACTCCAGAGGAGAGGTATACTGGTAGGAAACTAGATATTTCTCATTTGAAGATTTTTGGTTGCATTGCCTATGTTCATGTGCCAGATGATTTGAGATCCAAGTTGGATCCAAAAGCTGAGAAGTGCATCTTTATTGGTTACTCTCTGCAGAGCAGAAAGGGTATAGATGCTATAACCCTTCTACTCGTAAGTTTATAGTGAGCAGAGATGTTGTTTTTGATGAGATGAGTAGCTGGTATAAACCACTAAATGCGATTGATAATGTAGATATACAAAATGGTAATGCTGCACATAATTCACAGCAGCAGTCACAAGATATTAGTGGACCTGGAGTGTCCTCTAGCAATGGTTCACATTCTTCACCATGGACAGGCAGATTGAGATCAGGAGAATCTTCTCAAAGCAATGCAGATAGTGGTATTCAGGTATCACGAAAAGGAAAAGAGAAGGTAGATCAGTCCATGTTTGATGTGAATGCAGGTCACTCTTATGTGGATGGTGAATCCAGTGGCTCAGAACAGAGCATTGATGATGAGTTGGGTATTCCTTCTATTGTTACACCTGGAGTAAGGAAGACCAGGGATGTTTTGAGAGCACCTGGGAGTGAACCTACTTTGCGCAGGTCTACCAGAGTTAGGTATCCTATGGATAGGCTGAAATATGATGGATTTACAGCCATTCACTATGCATATATGGTCAAAGTGATACAGGAACTAGAACCCACTTCTTTTGAGCAAGCCATGGGAAAAGAAAAATGGGAGAAAGCCATGGATGAAGAAATGGATGCCTTGGAAGAAAATGCTACATGGGAATTGGTACCTTTGCCTAAAGGTAAGAATGCAATTAGCTGTAAGTGGATTTATAAGGTGAAGCACAATGCAGATGGTTCTGTGAACAGATACAAGCTTTGTAGTCAAGGGGTATGCACAAACATATGGTATTGATTATGAAGAAACATTCAGTCCGGTTGCAAGAATGGCAACTGTAAGAGCAGTCATTGCTATGGCTGCATCAAAGGAATGGTCTTTACATCAGATGGATGTAAAGAATGCCTTCTTGCATGATGATTTGCAAGAAGAGGTATATATGGAGCAGCCACCAGGTTATGTGCATGCTGCTCATCCTGAGTTTGTTTGCAGGTTGAAGAAAGCATTGTATGGCTTGAAGCAAGCACCTAGAGCATGGTCTGACAAGATAGGACAGTATCTTGTCACTAATGGCTTTCAGATTTCCAAGGTAGATTTCTCACTTTATGTGAGAAAAACAGAGAAAGGTATTATGCTGCTTGTCATTTATGTTGATGATTTGATTATCACAGGTGACAATGATGAAGATATCCTTCATGTGAAAATGCTATTGAAGTAGAAGTTTGAGATGAAGGATTTGGGAGAGCTGCGTTATTTCTTGGGCATTGAGGTGATTAGATCACCAAGTGGGATATGGCTCTTACAGAGGCAGTATGGATTGGACATGCTGTCCAAATATGGGATGACAGGCTGTAAGCCTATTTCAGTTCCTTTGGAGCAGAATGTGAAGTTGAGCGCAGATGTAGGTGAGCTTCTGGAAGACCCTACTATGTATAGACGCATAGTAGGAAGTTTGATTTATATGACTATTACCAGGCCAGATTTGAGCTATGCTGTTGGATTGGTAAGTCAGTTTATGCAAGCTCCAAGGAAACCGCATTTGGATGCGGCTAGACGCATACTCAGGTATGTGAAGTCCACATTGCAGTATGGACTACTTTATGAGACTGGGGTTCAGATACAGTTGCATGGATACACTGATGCTGATTGGGCTGGTAGTATTTCTGATAGACGATCTACCAGTGGATATGTGTTCTCTTTTAGGAGTGTTGCAGTCACTTGGAGCAGCAAGAAACAGCCTACAGTTGCCTTGTCGAGCACAGAGGTTGAGTACAGGGATGCAGCAATGGCTGCATGTGAGGTAGCTTGGTTGCATAAGCTACTTTATGATATGCATCAGTCTACAGATGGGCCAGTTGTCATTTATTGTGACAACATGAGCAGTATACACTTGGCAAATAACCCAGTCTATCATGCTAGAACAAAGCACATTGAGGTGCATTATCACTATGTGCGGGAGAGGGTTTTACTAGGTCTTATTGATCTAGTTTATGTCAACACAGAGGATCAGGTAGCTGACATATTTACGAAGGCATTGGGCACAGAGAAGCTGCGCAAGTTCAGAGACCTGCTTGGTGTGCAGGAATTGGGATTGAGCTCGAGGGGGAGTGTTGAGATATCGAGCTCCACTCGTGATATGCCAGGGTGACCGTTGTGCGTTTATGTCACCGACTTGTCAGTTGCAGATGCGGTT
Organism: Lygodium microphyllum; assembly: GCF_053477565.2. Lineage (NCBI taxonomy): Eukaryota > Viridiplantae > Streptophyta > Polypodiopsida > Schizaeales > Lygodiaceae > Lygodium > Lygodium microphyllum. The sequence continues at coordinate 125,500,734 of NC_141157.1, forward strand.
GGTACACCGCCCATGAATAATAGCTAGATGACTTATCTATTCTAGTTCGTGGCTCAGTTAGTATACCACCTTAGTTAGTTGAGTTTGGTTTGAGACCCATTTATAGGGTTCTTCTATTTCTATGTACTAGAGTTCTTTTTGGCTTACACAACTAAGAAGAGGAAAAACTGTTTTCAGCCTCCACCTTTGTGTGTATTCCCCCATTGTGCAAGCAAGAAAGCTACAAGTGAGACTCCTTCCTTCTCTCCCACAATCTTGACATTAAAGCATGCTTTTAGGCCCTATCATGGAGTCATTTTCAAGATTGGATATGGTGGTAGCGGTTAGGATAGGTAATGAAAGTTTTAGATCTTGGTTATTGTGACTAGTCTAGATTTTACAAGTAACGATGACTAATTCTTGAGCCATTTCAAGAAAATCTTGATAAGATTGGCGAGTGTCACATCATGGTAGCCTTTTGTCATCAAATTTGGGGCTATTTTGAAGGTTTGTGGACAAAGGTGGGGCTATAAGAGGTTGGAGATAGCTAAGAGCCTTGTTACATTTTGAAAGAGAGCTCCTTTCTCAAGTTCAGCTAGAGCTTTCATGGTTGATTCTTGTTTATTTCTCTTCATTGGAGTCTCTATGGCTTATATGGCCTTTCTATCTTGATTCCTTATGCTTCAAGGAGTCTATTGACAACCATTTTGGTTGTGCCCCAAGAGTGGAGATAAGTTGAGCATTTAGCATAAAATGTGTTGTCTTGCAAGGCTGATCAAAACGACTTCATCTCCTCCATGTCTTCACCTTTTGAGTGTTTCTATACCTTGCTAATAATCATTGCAAGCTTCTATAGCAAGATTTGAAGGTCATTTCAAGGTACTATTCACTCCATCTGAATTATGCTTCTTCCTTTCAACCATTTCAAGAGGGGTAGCAATATTTATTCACAATTTTGATCATGGTTCTAGCTTTATATCGATTTTATAATAAGAGCTTTTGAGCATTTAAAGAGTCTCTTGTCTTGAAGACATATATACACTTCTTGAGCCATTTCCCCTCATGCTCTTAACCTTGGCTATGGTAGTTTGGGATAGCAAGGTCTCTTTAGATTGAATCTTCAAATCTTAAAGAGGATTTTACTTCTTCATGCTTGTGGGATTAACGTTAAGTCCAAACGTTAATCATTGCTCCAACATTGAGCCATTCTTCCACCATTTGAAGCCTTTCTCTTCTTTGATTCATATTAGACAGCAAGATTCATTGGAGATCACTTGAAGACTTATCATATTAGCAAATAATCTTGGCAAGAAGATGCTCCAGCATTAGGCATTTGATTGGAATTGGTCAAGATTCCAAGCTTTATGATTCTTGATGCAAGGCTAAATACCTAGAATCATCAAATTAGGGAGAAAATTGGGAGCTCTATTCAAGAAAAATCAAAGCATTTGGCATCAAGATTGAGCTTTCTTAGAGAAGAATTATTAGAGATTTTGATTGATTATCTCTACATCAACATTCGATTGCCCTACTCAATGTGGTATTTCTATATCATGTCTTCTCTCTCTTAATCCATTTGATGGGCTTATCCTACTACTATTAAAGAGAGATTGACTAACCAAGAATTCATCAAATGCCACATTGCATTTCATATAATGGATTCCCTAGGATTGAATCATGACATGAATGCCTATGCTCTCTGCTTCTATCACTTTCAATCCTCTCTTCAAGTATTAAACAATCTATTTTCATCATTTGAGTATCTAACCATGGCAATGACTTTTTTGTGTCATTCTTGAATACCTTGATTGAAAAACCTATCAAAGAAGGTAATAAAAAGTTGTAAAAAGTAGTGAACCACTACTAAATGGTAAATGCTATCCCATTCCCTATTGTTTAGCCCTTCTATCATTCAATTCCTTACATAGCATTGAAAAGATAAAAGATTCCTTTCTGCCCTACATGTAATCCTTGTTTTCTTCACCTAGCATAGGAATTTCCATGTTCAATATCTGCAAGAAAAAATCAAATGCTAGGCAAGATAGCAACACAAAATAGAGTTGACCATCCCTTTTGTTTATGTCCATAAAGGGGTAAAAATTGTGGCCTAGGAGGTTCTTTGCCTACCCTTGGTGATCTAGAGCTCAAAAAATCAATTGAAGGCATAGGTACCTCTAAGATTTCATTATTTGGGTGATTTTGGGACTAAGTTACTCAACATTACATCAGTAAATTAGTTACCTATAGGATTACATACATAAATATGGTGAAAGAATAGGTTATTTCTTGGATAATCCTTTAGATGTTAGTGTGAAAGAGACATAAAACAATCTTGAGGAACTGGCAAAGCTGCTTTCATAAGGGGGAAGAAATAATAGCTACCCATGACCCCACCTGAAAATTGACGACTGTGCTGGGAGTGAATTGTATAGAAGTCTCATTTTGGATGAGAGAGTGCACAATGGAAAGAGAAAAGTGAACAAGGAGAGAAGGAGACAAAGAAAGAACACATGAGAGAGAAGGAACAATGTGATTGCAATGGATGAAGCTATAAGGCTACAACAGTAGCCCCAAAATGCAGCTCTACATGTCAATGTGGGTGCCAAATGGTAGCAGGGGGATGAGACAATGAGGAGGGCTAGCTAATCACAAAGGATAAATGATGGATCATGGATAATAACAGTGGGAGGGCAACTACCTATATATAGGCAAAAAATAGGAAAATCCTAAATGTGTTCAAACCCCTAAAAAATAGCCAAAAGTACACAAAAAGAAATGCACTAATGTGCTCTCCATCTAAAGTGTCTAAAACACATAAAATAACAGACAAATACAATGTTAGAGATCCTAATGTCCTCATTTGTCTCACAAGAAAGAGATGACCATAAAAGACACACATGAGTGCTAGCATAATCAAGCACATAAATGAAAAGAAAAAACCAAGCATACCATATTAGGATATCCTTGACACTGACTAGACTAGAAAAATCAATACTGACATGTACCATAACCATGGTCTGAAAGACAGGTGGGGAAATGACTCATAAGACTACACACACAACTAATAAACCCCAACCCCCATATGTGCATTGAACTAGCCTAAAGTGCAATGTAGTGGGTGGGTGAAGGCTAATTGGATTCATTTTATTAGGTGATAAACGATGCATCTGTAAGAGGCTAGGAAGAATAGTGGTTTAGTGTGAAAATAATAGTAATACCATGTCACACAGACATATGTATAAAAGGAGGAAACATGTAATTTTTCTCATCTTTTGACACATTAATACATTACTGTCCTTCTCCTCATTACCTTGCTCTCAGCTTCAATGACTTTTTACTTCTTTCTATTTTTCTCTCTCCTATTCTAGTCATTCTCTCTCCTTGTCACTCTCTTTCTCTCACTACTACACTCCATCTCTCTTCTGTAGTATTCTCTCATCTTTCTCTCTCTCCAGTTCACCACTTGACAACTGGTATTAGAGCATTGGTCTTTGATCCATTTTTCTTTTATTTTATTCCAATTTTCACCATAAAAACTAATTTCAGACAAGTACTACACATGTACACACATGTACAAGACATGAACAATGAGTAGTAGTGGCTGGCGGGACATCTACAGTTAGATAAAGACTATATCTAAAGATCTTTGGGGACAGATATGTCCATGGAAGCCTAAAATAGTGGGTCGTCACATCAAATCTTCATACAATTTTGAGGTAACTTGGTCACATGGGAGTTAACTGGGCTTAGAAGGGAAATAAACTATGGTTACTTTTCAAGAGAGGCTTCTCTTTCCTCTTTTTTCAAGATTTGGTCAAGCTTCCATGGAATTTTAAGTAGAGATCTTCTTCTCCTTCACTGATCTTTGCTTCTCTTCAATAATGGCATGCATAATGGCCTTCTAAGCATCAAATCCAACATGTATAATACCATTTTTTATGACTCTGTGGGCAATCATGTGTGCAGGAAGGTAGCCTGAAATTTGTGCTAAGTTTCTAGCCCTATTCTTCAACAAATCTTCAACTCATGGACAACATTGATGCTTCTAAATAATCATTGGCATTGTTTACTTCAAGTCTCTCATGTCTGGACTCCCAAATGAAGTCCTATTTCTCATCCTTTTTCTCTCTTGAACCCCTAATAGAACAGTCCATGGACAGCCATGAAAGCTTTAGCTCAAGCTCTCATTTCTCTTCAATTTCTTGAGGATTCTCTATTCTTTCATCTTTGGAATCATTTCAGTAAGGACTCTTGAAGAAATTGCAAGGATTGAGCACGAATGGCCAAAGATTGAAACTCAAGAGTTTTTATGGAGTTAACATTTGGGGAAATGGGTCTAATGCTTCAATCTTAAGCATCTAAAGCTTCAAGATTGCTTCCAAGAATTGAATACACAAGCCTGGGAGATTATTGTGGCAACATTGGACCACTGGAGGCTTCATCAAGCATTTGGGGATTAATCAAGTCTTTATCAATCATATCAAAGGTACTCTTATTCAATTCTTAATCTCTCATCCTTCCATTTGTTGAACTTTATCCAATTGATTGAGAGATTAAAGAATTTTATAATCTCCATAAAATCTTAGCCAATCATTGCTTAAATCAGCCCATTCATATAATGCAATGTTTGCTTGATGAATATTGGATCTAATCAATGAATTAGAAGCTTCAAATAAAAAATTCCAGCATTGCATTTAATCGGATTGATTAAGCCCATTGGTTAATTGATAAGATTGCTTACTCTAATCCATTGATTGTTGATGGTTGTTAATTTATAAAAGGGTAAGTCAACAATGAGTTACTGCTTGTAAGACCCTCTTTCCATCCATTTTGCTAAAATTTCAATTCTCTTACATTTCATAAAAATACCTGAATGGATATTTCAATAATGCATCTCATGCTGATTAATTAGAGAAATATGCTATTACCATGTTGATATTCTCACCAAGAAAAAAGGTGGATGCTTAGGGAGATAGTGAGACAAAAGAGAGGTGACCCTCCCTCACTATTAAAGATCCCAAAGTGGTGCAACGAACTGACCCAAGAGGAACTTTGCCCACCTCCTGGTGATTTGGAGCCTGTGTAGGGAGCCTATCCTACCATTTTATCCCTCACATGTTGAGATGGCAAGCTCAACACGTGCGGACATTGATGATGGACCACGTGGCTAGATGGGTCCGGACGTCTACACTTAGCACGTTGGTGGTCATTGTGACACTCACATGGCCACTGACTTATCACTTATTATATTTAGGTTGTTACACCTATCTACAGCTGGCAAAGATATAGCGCCAATCGATTAGTGTACTCGATTATGTACTGTTTGACTAAGAAGGCCACTTTCCTTTATGTTGTATCTTATCTATACTTTGTGTACATTGTATACTGTGTGGATGAAAGAAAAAAAAATTAGTAAGAAAAAGTTTGGCATCCATCCCTCTTCTTATGTTCTTGAGTGAGCTTCCTCTTGTGTATATAGTGTGTGTTTGGTGCAACAGCTCAAGCAAAGTCCCCCACCACACGATTCTTGACATGGTATTAGAGCTGCGCCACTAAGAGAGGATAAAGTGAAGGAAAAGAAGCAAGGTTTGAGCAAGCAAGCAACAGGTAAGAAGCTCTCCCATTCTTCCACTCTCTCTCTTGGATAGTGTCTGTGGAGGCACCGGAAGCAAGGTAAAGAGAAAATCTTAGATTGCTGTGAGATTTGGGCATGTGAGGCCATTTCAGGCCCCATTTTAGAGCTTCAAGGTTGTGGACAACAGTTTCAGGGTACATTGTGATTTCGGCTATATTGACTGAAAGTGTGCACAGGTTACAGATTTCGAATCTATAATATTTGAGGTGTTTGCAAGAAGCAAACGTAAGGTTTATCTACAAACAGGTTGCAGATTACATGTACTATTGAGCAATCAGTGAAAAAGGTTGCTTGATGTATTGATGTGCACGTGTTGTGAAAGATTGCAGAAGACTAGCTTGTTGTGTTGTATCCTTGTTTGTGATAATGGCAGAACAATGGAAATCCCATTATTGAGAAGCTTGACAAGAACAACTACCCTTCATGGAAGTTCCTTGTGATGAACTTCCTCATTGGAAAGGGCCTTTATGAGTTTGTTTCAGGTGAAGAAAATGAGGATGTGGTAGATCCTCTTTGAGAGGTCGTGGTATTGGACATGTTGGTGATAACCATCAAAACAAGTTCAATTAGCAATTTGGTGAAATGCAGGTTTCAGGAGGAGGAGGAAACTTTAGCGGCAGGGGGAGCTCTAGAGGAAGAGGTGGATGGCAAAATAGAGGTTCTAGAAATTCTACTATTGTTTGCCATTATTGTGGTAAAACATGTCATATTGCAGCCAATTGTTATGCTAAGAAGGATGATATTCGCAGTGGTAAATTGCAACAAGGAAACTATGCATCATCTTCACAATAGAATGAAGACAAAAATGAGCGTTTGTTTGTTATGCAGCATATGATGAATGCAGTTACAGGAAAGGGGACACATGATGATGTATGGTATGCCAATTCAAATACATCTAATCATATGACCAGTCATGTTGAATGGTTTGGAGAGATGCACGACTTACAAAATCCAGGTTATGTACAGATCGGTGATGATTCATGCCACCCAATTTCACACATTGGAAAGGTTCCCTTGTCCTTGTATGATGGCCAAACAAAGAGTCTGATAGATGTATTACATGTGCCATCAATCACAAAGAATCTAGTGTTTGTTGGCCAAATGGTAGAGCAGGAGTTGCAGGTCCGATTCAATGCAAAAGGTTGTTTTGTAGAAGACTTTAATGATAAGTGCAGGTTGGTCGCAAAAGGAAGTAGAGTTGGCCACATGTTCACTTTAGATATTGGAATTCTTGCAATGGATATTGCTGTGTATGCTAAAGGAAAAGGAGTAGTTGTAGATATTGAAATATGGCATAAACGTATTGGACATGAAAATGTGCAAAGGCTGAAATAAATGCAATCTAGAGGATTGGTTACAGGGTTGCCTTCATTTAGAGTTGCAGAATTGCATAAAGTCTGTGAAGCATGCTAGTTTGGTAAGCAGGCAAGACAACCCTTCTTGCATGATAGAGAAGTGAGTAGAAAAATACTTGATGTAGTGCATACAAATGTTTGGGGGCCTACACAGAATGTATCTCTTGGTGGCAGCAAATACTTTGTCACATTTATTGATGACTATTCAAGAAAGTTATGGATATACTTGATGAAGAAAAATAATGATGTGTTTGAGCACTTCAAATATTTTAAGGTAGCTATTGAAATAGAAATAGGCTTAAAAGTGAAGTTCTTGAGATCAGATGGAGTTGGAGAGTACCTCTCTAATGAGTATACTGGCTTCTTGAGGACTCATGGGATAAAGAGGCAATTTACTTGCAGGTATACCCCACAGCAAAATGGGATTGCAGAAAGAAAAAATAGGCATATTGCAGAAGTCGCACGGGCATTAATGGCTGAAAAGAATATGCCCAAAAAAATTTGGTCTGAGGCTGTCCATAATACTGTCTATATTATGAATAGAACCCCCACAGCTATAGCTCATGGGATGACTCCTGAAGAATGCTTTACTGGCAAGAAGCCCGATGTATCAGACTTGAAGGTATTTGGATGTGTTGCATATGTTCATGTGCCAGATGAGCTACGGAAGAAGCTTGATCCAAAGGAAAAAATTTGTATTTTTATTGGATACTCTTTAGAGAAAAAAGGGTATCGCTATTATAACCCTATCACAGGTGAGTTCAGAGTGAGCAGGGATATTATCTTTGATGAGATGGACAGCTTGTATGCACCTGATGGTGATGTATTAGATGATGATAATGATAAGGATAGCTATGTGCAGAAAGAAAAATAAGAATCATGGAGTCTTAGTGGACCAAAAACATCATGTGGTACTATACCTATAGTGAGCCCTTGGTCTGGGAGACTAAGGAGTAGCCCCACATCTTCAGGTGGATCTATAAGTGTTGCAGGGAAGGAAAAAGGAAAGAAGAAAGTGTTGGATGGTAATGATGCATCTACCAGTCATTTGAGATTTGATAGAGATTCTAGTGGTTCAAAGAGTTTGGATGATGAGCTTGGTATTCCTTCAATCAGGACACCAGGTGTACAGAGAGCTCATAGTAATGTAAAGGATCCATTGAGTGATCCGCTGGTATGCAAATGTGGTACACAGATCAGCAGGGTCAGATACCCTGTTAAAAGATTTGGTTTTGAAGGTTATGTAGCTCACCATTATGCTTATATGGTGAAACTAATTGAGGATGTTGAGCCCACTTGTTTTGAGGATGTTGTTGGTCACACTCATTGGGATGCAATAATGAATGAGAAGATGGCTGCATTAGAAGCCAATAAGACTTGGGATTTGACACCCTTACCTAAGGGTAAGAAAGCTATTGGATGTAAGTGGGTTTACAAAGTCAAGCATAATGCAGATGGTTCAGTTAGCAGGTATAAAGCTAGGCTGGTTGCAAGAGGCTATGCTCAAACATATGGCATACATTATGAAGAGACATCCAGTCTAGTTGCTAGGATGGCAACTGTTAGATGTGTGATTGCCTTGGTAGCAACCAAAGGTTGGAGTTTGCAGCAAATGGATGTTAAGAATGCCTTCTTGCATGGTGAATTGCAAGAAGAACTATATATGGAGTAGCCATCAGGTTATGAGGATTTAGAGCATCCCACATATGTGTGCAGGTTAAAGAAGGCGCTCTATGGGCTGAAGCAAGCACCTAGCACATGGTCTGACAAGATTGGAGAGTATATTGTCAATACTAGATTTTGTATTTCTGATGCTGATTACTTACTTTATGTGAGAAAGGGAGATGCAGGTTTGGTCATCATAGTCATCTATGTGGATGACTTGATTATTACAAGTGAGAGTGACAATGGGATTGCTGAAGTTAAGGACTTCTTGAAGAAGAAGTTTGAGATGAAAGATTAGGGTGAGCTGAGATATTTTCCTGGTATTGAGGTGATCAGATGTGATGATGGTATATGGATATCCCAAAGGCAGTATGGCTTGGATATGTTATCCAAGTATGGTATGACAGCAAGGCTCTTTCAGTACCATTGGAGCAAAATGTGTAGTTGAGTGCCGACTTTGGGGATGAGATAGAAGACCCTACTATGTCCAAGAGGATAGTAGGGAGTTTGATTTACATGACTATCACAAGGCCAGACTTGAGCTATGTTGTTGGCCTTGTCAGTCGGTTTATGCAGATGTGAAGCATATACGTGTATTAGTTGAAATTCATGGAAATATTGTTTGCATACTAGCGCATAGGCTGATTTTGAAACAAAACTGTTTGTGCACGATGAGACATCCACTATTGCATTAATCATACATGTGGTATCAACTCCTGGAAATGCATAGCAATTGTTTGAATTATACTTGACCCACGCTTGAGAGGGTGAGACTTCCTTTGCCGTAGGTTGGTCGTTCATTTCTTGGGGAAAATTATTGGTAAGAAGCATCGTATCTCCTGGATCTCGCTGACAAAGAGAGGAGTCTTGTGCGAATGTGTTTATATGTAAAAGTAGCGCATCTAGGGGCCAATCCCCAAGATGTAGGAGAGCAATAGTGAGGTCATGGCAATCAGTGGGTGGGGTGCCTCCTTTATGTGTGATACGTGGTACTTATTACCAATATGTATGGGATACACCCTTTGAGGGGTTTTGGGGAAGGTTCCTTGGATTCTTATGTAGCTGCAAACCCAATATTAGAAGTATCTAGTGCGCATTTAGTTATTACAGATGCTCCTGGACGATGAGGCCGGGTGGTGTTAGAGGTGTCTATTGCATGCATGAGGTCTGGCCAGTGCTATAGCCAGTGCCGGCCCATTTTTTTGGTCCCATCAGGCATTGTAAAATCTTAAAGCTTTTCTAGGAAGTAATTGACTTAGTACTACTAAAGCTCTTATCTAGTGCAAGACAAAGGAAGCACAATTAGTATTTCAAGCACTTGCTAGAGAATAATTGCTTTTTGCACTTAAAAGTGCACCTACACCAAGAGTCATGATCACAAAAACTAGGAACTTAGAAGACTTTGATTCATGCTATGGTTGGAGGGATCCCGCACTAGACAACAAAAGTTTGCATGACATCTCCCCATGCCTTCGCCATGCGAAGGTCCTTCCTCTTTTTCTCCTCACAAATGACAACTCTTATGCTCCAAATCACATGCTTTTAAGACCTTCAAAAGGTAAATCCACATGGAGGCCTCATCATTTCCGTTAGCCTTCTAATGGTTCACAATAGCCTTAGTTCGCAAGTCCTTATTTGAAAATATTTGCCTTATGTCTAAAACAAAAAACTCCCCATGCACTTTTGCATATGTGAGATGAACAACTAGTCAAGAAGTCATTGTCAAATCTCTGCAAGTGGATGCTTAGCATCACAACAACCAACCCCTCCTGATCTGCACATCTTCCAAATGTGCCAATGATACATCCACTCAAGTCAAACATCCAAATAACCACATTTTCTCTGCACATGAGCAAAAGTAGCAATCCACCTGGATCATAGATCCAAATCATAGTCCAAGTTGCGCATTTTGTAGCACCATACCAAGCACCCCCTAGGGTCATAAGCTCCTAGGTAGCTCTCACACATTCAAGGCTTTTGAACCTCTATATACGTACTCAAAACACGCCCATCAATAAATACATAGCACATGTGAGAGTTGATTTTAAGGTGGAATTTAAAGTGCAAAAGTGGCATGGGAGCTGTAAAAGTGACGGTTTCAGCAAAAAATGTGTCGATCTCACAGATCAAGAAATTGGAGTTTTTCTAGGTGTATTTCAATGTAAGGAATCCAACACAAGTGTCCATTTGTTGATCCCAATCCGTTTAACTCCCATTTTGGCCGTAAGATTTGACATTATAAAGTAGCTACTTGATTTAAAAGCCAAAAACAATATCCAGGAGGCTAGGGTAGCATTTTTGGATACCAAGAACGCGCTTGTGTTTTTAAATTTCAAGTTCTAGTCTACTTGAGTATCCAATTTTAAGCAAACCACTTGCCTATAGTACAAATTCAAGGAAAATGAATCCGTTAATTTATAAGTTAGTGTTAATGAGAATTGAGAGCCTCCAAATGAAGAAAACTAAATGTGATGGGGAGGGGACGTATTTTAGGCACCTCTTTGAATGGGAGAAAAATGGAGCTTGCTAGCCGCTGGAATCAGCAAGAACCCTCCTAGCATGAGATGCTTAATTCTTTCACTCTATTCCACTCTAGATAGCAAGAAAAATGATGCATACTATGAAAAGATCAAGATCTAGTATTTCTCTCTCCTCTTTCTCTCTTACCATGATTTCTATTCAAATGGGATGAGGGGAAATGGGTGTTGATTTGTGACAAGATGTAAGAAATGGAGAGACAAAGCACGAAGGTGAGTGTCACTGGGCTATGTGATGGCATCAACAACTCCATGTTTTGAAATATTGGGTCAGGTGTGCGAGATTTAGCGTAAGTGTCGATTTATTACATATTATATCGTATCTCTTGTGTCTATCATGGAAAGTGGTTGAAAATTCTTGAGTTATGTTTTTCAATGTTTGAAATTGTCAAAAACTCACTTGCTATGTGACAAATTCCTAGATGAGTATGAGAAGTAGGTTCCCATGACTTTGGTATTGGGGGAGCTTGCTCAGATTTGGCAAGAATCATATATCTCCATCAAAGAATATGTTAGAGCCTTTCATGTTATTCTTAGACTTTGACCAAGAAGAGCTATTCTATTGCTGAATGCTGTGTTGTGTGAGCTCTTTATGAGTGGCTTAGTGATCAATACACAAATCCAAGTGAGGATGTGAGATCCTAAGTCATTAAGTGAGGCTAAGATGCAAGCAATTAACTATGAGTAGTATATTCAAAGATATTGGAAAGACTTTTGAATTTTTTCCCACTCATTGCAAGAGAATCCAAGTATCCAACCTTTTCTACAAGGAGATGATTCACTTGCTAATACCAAGCCAACCTGTGTGGGGGATCTTGGTAGTCAAAGTCTCTAGGCAGGCAATGTGAGTTCTATGTGCAGTGATAATATGCTAGTAGGGCTTATAGCACTTCCATGAGAGGTAAATGTGAAGGAAAAATCGATAGAATCATTGGGAATACAAGTGTGGATGAGTGTCCTATGAGTGGTTCATATTTTGCTCTTGGAAAGGCTCTTGAGAGACCTTTTCCATCTAAAAGTGAATCATGCTTGCGGGTGGATGTTGTTCCTCTTAGTAAAAGCATGATGTCTATGAGTGAGAAGTCGCAATGTGGATAGAGGCAAGTAAAGGCTTCCCATATAAAGAAAATATAGAATGCTAAAGGTCCATGTGTTGGATGAAAGTCATAAGTATGTGAGGCAAGTTGGTCATACTAATAAGTTCATTAGATGAATGTGGCAAGTTGAGGCAGTGCAAGAATATAAAGAGGAATGTAAAATCTCTAAAACTATGGTTGGTGTGCTAGATGAAAGGCCAAGAATTCCAAGTGGACATACCATGGTCAATTCCCAAGTGGATGAGACCAGATGCCATAGTGATACATCTAACAATATTATGCACCACTCTAGGACGCATGTATGCGATGGGCCTAGGATTGAAATTCTACCTAATTTGGATTGTAAGACTAACATTAAAGGAGCATAAATATGTGATTATCTCTATAGGAGGGTCTTTAGGAGGCTCGAATGACCAATCTATTTAAATGACAATCAAGGTAGGACACATGAGTCCAATGAGGTCATTCATTTAGCTAATAGCACCCAAGAAGGGATAACCCATATCGTTGTTATATCAGTGGGAAGGTTGGACTTGTGGATATACAAAATCCCAATATTAAATGCCGATGATCAGATTGCAAGGAGTTGACTTGCATATGTAGTATGAGGCTAGCCCTCACATCTTATGCCATTTTTTGTTTATCTTGGTAAGATGCAATGTATATACTAAGAAGATCATGTATTTTATAGATCAAAATGCCATGTGTATGTTTGGTGGGAGTGTATTTAATGGTTTTTTTTTTAGTGCTACACTAGACATGTTTGAAGGAGTAGCTGAAGGAAGCAATTGCTATGTGGAAACTTTTTGCGGCTAGTCTAGGTGATGTCTTTCCTTTCCAAGTTATTTTCCCTTAAGCACAATGTGTTATGTGTATTTTGGGAAATTTTCTTTCTTGCATTGAGGACTAGCATAATCAAGGCATGAAGTCTCAAGATTAGGTTAGCTATGTCTGGGGAGGTTTGAGCAGTTGTTTGCCTCTTGTGAAGGCATTGTCGGACATGCAAAGAGTTGTCTTAGAGGGTAACCCTAGTAACCCTTGTTGGAAGAGAGGGAGAGAGATAGAGTGGAGTAGAAGATGAGCCTCAACTCATTGTTATTGTTCTTCCATTATACTTCCATCATACTCACTGAAAGAGACTTACACACATAGTTATGACTAACCAATACTAATTGTGGTTAAGTCACTGACTACAACGACTTACTGAATGTCACACATGTGTGCAGCTATATCCAACTAATGTTGGTCACACACATAAAGATAGAATGACTGAAGAGTAACGGGAGCTTGATATTCTAACACTCCCCCTCAAGCTCAAACCATCTGATAAACTCCAAGTAGCTGTCTAAAGTATATGAACTTTTCTTTACCAAGAGACTTGGTAAATATATATGCTACTTGGTCTTCAGTCTTCACATGAATCAAGTCAATCTTCCTTGTAAGAACCATTTCTTTGATGAAATGGTAGTGAACCTCAATATGTTTGGACCTAGCATGGTAGACAGGATTGCTAGCCAACATAACACTGCTGAGGTTATCACAATGTAATCTCACTTTGCTTTCTAGTTGTATTCCCAAGTCTTTCAGCAGTTTCATCAACCAAACTGCTTTGCAAGAAGCTGCTAAGGCAGCTCCTCTGTACTCAGCTTTTGTACTAGACAATGCAATAGTAGGCTGTTTCTTACTCTGCCAAACTGATCATACTACTGCCTAATCCAATTTCATAACCACTGGTTGACCTCCTATCATAGGCACAACCAACCCAATCAACATCAATAAACCCTATCAAGTCAAGGGATTTTCCATATGCATAAAACATCCCATAATCTATAGTACCCATTACATATCTCATGATCCTCCTAACTACATCTAAATGTGGCTTGCGAGGCTTCTACATAAACTGACTAATCAGCCCCATTACATAACATAATTCAGGACGGTATATCAAGCCGCCCACCATTTGTCGATACATGGTCACATTCTCTATGTCATTCCCAATATCAATCTGCAGCTTGACATTCTGATCAAGAGGTGTCTCCATAGGCTTGCATTTAGCCATACCCTACTTCTGTAACATGTCATGAGCATATTGCTTCTGTAGAGCAGCTATATACCTTGAGGTGTAGAGACTACCTCAATTCCAAGAAAATACTTCAGCTCACCAAGGTCTTTGACTCTGAATTCAGCCTATAAACATGATTTAATTTTAGCAATCTCTGTTCTGTCTAGATGCATTCTTAGTCACACATGTTGTCTATCCTTGGATTTCATGGCAGCTTGCTTCTTATGATAATCTTTGGCTATATGCCCATAACTACTGCAATAATGGCAGTCCTTCTCCATGTTGGACAAATCATTTGACTGCGAGGATCCTCCTCTGCCTCTAGGGAATCTCCCCTACCTCGAAAACTGCTAGGCCCTGTGTATTCGTGCCATGCCAGGCATTATGCTGCTACTGTCCATAAGTGTTTCGAGTGTCTCCTCTACCTCAAAAAGAGCCATGGCCTCTGCCGCCTCTGCCATGCTGGCTAGAGTAAAGAACAATGTCTCTGCTTTGAGACGTACTAGAACCTGTATCCAACCCAAGCTTAACTTCCTCATGTAGCAACAAAGCAATCAGCTCATCCCAATCAGGGGATTTAGCTCACAAAAATAGACATATCAAATGCTTTATACTCTTTGGCAAGTCAATTCAATATCACTACAATCATATCATCCTCAAACACTGAAGATCTAATGGTGGCAAGATGATCCACTATGTTATTGATCTCTATAGTGTAGGCATGAATGCTTCTGTCATTCCTAGACATGCTATTGAACTGTTGCTTTAGCTAAATCTTTCTTGCATGTGTTACATTTTCATAATTCTTCTTGAGTATGTCCCATGCATCCTTTGGGGAATTGCATCTAGTAATTTGTATAACCATAGTATCTAATATATATAAGAAAAACCAATGTAACACCTTGCATGCTCTCTCAGTCCATAGCTTATGAGCCCTTTTTTGATCATTTGTCAGATTCCTTTCAGGCATTTCAGGTTCAGTCTCATCACCTATACATAAGTCCCAATAACCTCTGCCAACCAAAAAATTCTTCATACGGGACTTCCATAAGGCAAAATTTTTATTGTCTAGCTTTTCTCCCACAATTTGAGTGATATTGTCAGTTCCTTGAGCATTTGCAATAGTTGCACCTTAGGTATTTAGTGATGTATACAACCTGTAAGTATTTGACTCCTTTTCCTACAGTTCAGGACAAGTTTTCTTGCAATTCAGGACAATTTCCTATAGTTCATGACAATTTCCTGCAATTCAGGACAGTTTGACCAATTTCCTGCAATTCAAGATAGTTTGACCAATTTCTTGCAATTCATGACAGTTTCCTACAACTCAGTACAGTTTGATCAATTTCCTGCAATTCAAGACCGTTTGACCAGTTTCCTACAATAATTTTCAGCATCAAAGAAACATGGTATTTTAGCCCTTTACAAAATTAGAAACATCCACAAGCATGTGGGATAACTCGTAGGTATTTTAATCAATACATAGACTCTGCAAGTATTGTATCTCTATCTCATGTATTCTTACTGCAGTGAAGAGAATATGCAGTCTAAAACTTGCAATTTGACATTCAAACACCTTCCCGACATTCAGAAAATCAACTCCTTTGAGATCTTGAGTGATAAATGATGCTATTTTCTTCAAGAGTGTAGAGAGGCAATGTCATATACTGCATTTACTGTAAATGACCAGCCAAGTAGATGTCAAGGCATTTATTTCATCTCCATATTTCAATCCTTAATTGTATCCAATGCTCTCTTTAGTATTCCAAGCATTCAACATACATATGTCAGGTCATACAAATGACAAGAGCTCCAAAATGACATGTAATGCTTCAGTAAGAGACAATGCCTGTTGCTTACATTCAGTGATAGTTTTCAGCCATTAAAAAAATTCCAGATCTGAATATTTTTCAGCATAAAATCCTAGCTCCAATGCATGACATCAAGTTCATATGACTTACCAGCATATATCTATGCTTCAATGGTACTCCTGAACAAGTTTGAGAGTTCAAGCTCATGTTAGAGGCGCATACATGCTATAGGTTTTCTGTATACAGCAGACCACTATTATTTCAAATTTGTAATTAGTTCTTCAATCTCCTAGATGAGCTCTCAATCAAGCAATGATGCTATCACCTACTGTTTATTGCAGTAAATAGCCAGTTTGCACAGGTCTGTGCTGAATATCTCAAAATCTGTGAAGAATGTGAAAAAAGTTTCTTCTGCAAAGTTATAGACCATGTCAAAACGGATAGGGTGAATGGGCCGTTTCTCCAAAATCCATTTCTGTAGCAAGATATAGCTTCTCCAAATAAACGGACTGCAGGTACAGTCTCCTTTGTTGACGTTTTCTTTAGATCTGATGTCCTGATGTCAAATAGCCACTGCCAAGCCTTCAGGCTTCAGGCATTCAAGCTCTAATACCATGTTGGAAGAGAGGGAGAGAGACAAAGTGGATCAGAAGATGAGCCTTAGCTCATTGTTGTTCTTCTTCCATTATACTTCCATCATACTCATTGAAAGAGACTTACACACATAGGTATGACTAACGAACACTAACTGTGGTTAAGTCATTGACTACATTGACTTATTGAATGTCACACACGTGTACAGCTGTATCTAGCTGATGTTGGTCGCACACATAAAGATAGACTGACTGAAGAGTAATGGGAGCTTGATATTCTAACAACCCTGTCCTACTAGCCTACTTGGGAGCTAGTATTAGGAATCCCTGTTAGTTATGAGGCAGTTAGGAAAGCTTGCTAAATAAAAGAAGAAAATGATGAATATAATATGAAGGTGGGCAAAAAGCGGTTCTAACCCTTGAAATAAGAAAATCAAAAGAAAGAAAAATTTCAAAGAGTTGATGTTCATTTCCTTGTGAAGGCTTGGTAGATTCCTAAGGATGAGTTAGACCTGCTCCTGATGCCTTGTATTCCTTGGGGTGGCATTTTTTCGAAAATGACATGAGGATGGTTGGAACAAAAATAAAAGTGAGCGAGAAAAAAAATGAAAGTCGTTTCACCTCTCGAGAGCTTGGTAGGTTCTTGGGTACCAAAACTAGACCTAAGACTTATGCCCTGTTCTCCTTGGGTCATAATATGCTCAACTCCTTCCTCTTTATACATTCGAGTATAAAATAATGAAGAATAGAGATTGAACCAAAAGAAGAAATAAATAAATAAGATAGGCTATAGGAAGTACTCGCCTAATGGGAGTTCTTGGTCCAATTGTCCTAGGTCAATTGTCCTAGATCAGCATGTAGGCAAGTCAGACAACTACTTAGGGTGACTTCTTTAATAGCTCTTTTAGTTGGTCTATGTTGGAGCAATTGACTAGCAACTAGCTTTTGTCTTCTTTGTCAGATTATACTTGGCCTATCCCTCGTGGAATTCATGCCTTGATTTTGTTAGGGATGGGGTGAGAAGTGTGTTCTGTGTTATATTATGTATTTTATTGAAAGCATCTTGTTGATGCTCTCTATGGTTTATCTGTGTGCAGATCAATTCATAGGTTTGATGGGCCGGGTCACCCTATCTATAGTCGTCAATGAGAGGCAAATTTAAAGGTACACTTTTTGGGATTTTGGATAATTTTAGATAGACTTGCAAGGTATTTATGGATGAAAATAATTATTTTAGCCTCCAAAGTGGTTCATCGTGCAAAATGATTAGGGTGCAAGAGACAAAGTATTTTGAAGTTTGAGATGCAGTGAAGCACCAAGTTGGAGTCTGTAAATAATGAAGAAGCATCCAACCATCACTTGGACATTAATTTTATATGCGTAGAATTTGAGGCTATGAGACCTTAATTTATGTGGGAATATGGAGTGAGCAGCCAAGGAGGCCAAGAAAGGCTCCAAAACCATGTGGGCATGCCCAATTTAAAGGGGTACTTATAGTAGCTCTCAAAGGGGTGCTTTTTCTTGATGTATAGTTGTTTGGAAGAGAGAAAGAAGGGGAAAAAATGGGTAGAAAATTAAAAAAAGCCATCACATTGGATTTTTTATGATTTTTCTGCACGAGATCCTCTACGTGATGATGTAAATTTCATGGCCTGATATGACGAACGAAAGAATGCTAGTTTTTTAGTCTTTCTCTCTCCTCTTGCAAAACATTCTTTCTCTCTCCTTTCTTTCCTCTTGCATAGTGGCTATTCTTATGAGAGAAAGGGGGATGGGTGAGAGATAGAGAGAGATGAGAGTTATGTAAAATAGTATATTTTAAAAAAAATAACACATCATTTTACAAAAGAAAAACATTAAAAAAATCCCCAAAAATGATCAAAAAATCCAAACAACTTTCCTTTAAATTTATTTACCAATTACAATTAAAATACAATAAAAATGTTAAAAACTTAGAAGAAAACTTTTTTAAAAATAAATAAATCAATAAATACTACTGAACGACCAAACCCCATACAACACAACAACTTGGATGATGACATTACTTTTTGTTGAGTCATATTTAATTTCTTAAAAAAATTTAAAACACAAAAAAAAGAAATACAAAACCAAAAAAAAAGTACAAACTCACAAAATTATGTACTTAAACCAATTGAAAGAAAATGGAAAATCAAAGTCCCCCAAACTCTAAAAAGTGAGAAAAATATCCTCACACATACGTACACTTTTTTTTTTCAAATTGGCAAGTGGTTGTGTTTTCCTTATCTTTTTAATTGGCATCATTTCTCTTGATTGTCTATGTGATTACTTTTGAGGACACATATGCCCTCCAATTTTTCATATGCCATTAGACCTTGTAGACGTCCCATACCACATCAAGTTTTTATTTCCTTTTCATTCCTCCACATACACCCAAACACACTATTAATTGTAATAAAATCAACCAATCCTTGCACCACAAAAATGTAAAAGGAATTATCACCATTACACCATAACCCACATAATCTTTATTTTAAAATGAACCCTCGCTATTCAAATGTGCACATGCATCCATGCTATGAACACAATAATAATTCCTCACCATGATGTATGCATGTGATTTGTCATAAACATCATCTAATTCTAAAAATTAATTACATTGTAGTGAACCTTGGTCGAGTCAAGTCTAAGTTGAGATGGGGTTTGTTAATTTCGATTCACTATGCATTAATGGGATGAGTTAAAAATGAATTGGAGAGAGAGAAAGAGGAGAGAGAGAAGACTGCAGACGAGAGAGATGAAGTGGAAAAGTGAGAGAAAGAGAGTGATGAGGAGAGAGAAAGACTAGAATAGGAGAGAAAAAGATAGAAATAAGTAAGAAGCCAATGAAGTTGGGAGTAAGGTAATGAGGAGAGGGATAATAATGTATTAATGTGTCAAAAGATGAGAAATTTTGCATGTCTCCTCCTTTTATACCTATGTCAGTGTGACATGGTATTACTATTATTTTCACACTAAACCATTATTCTTCCTAGCTTCTTACAATCCATCCTGTCCCAAGGGTTTTTGCCCCCAAAAACAAACTTACAAAGGTTGGAAAAGGGTGGATAGAACAGAGTACTACTCTATTTTGAGCGTTACAAATGGGAAAAAAAATGAAAGATGAGAGACATATGGACTGAAGTGAAGGAATAGAAGTAATTCTTAGCTATATACATGATCAAGAGTTCTTCAAGAGTACTGGAGCCTTAAAGTCTTCAATTGATGAACTCAAATTGAAGTAGATAGCTTGATGTATAACAGACCCTGTTGAGCCAAATCTACCCCATAATGTCCGGTAGAAGTATCCAAACGAAGCATACCACATGCCAAAATGTAGCTCTTGAAGAGTTGTAGGCAGCATAATTCTGAAGATTACGTAGAATAAAAACTTTTCTAAAACGATTTGTTGTCAAGTCCTTGTATGCATCATAACTGGCTCCATAGTCAATAAGCTTCAACCATCAATATGTCCCTTAGGTAAGGAAACTCATCTAATATGGAATCAGGCCTCCAAGAAGCTTCCTTAGGTGGAAAATCTCTCAATTTGATCAAATATTCAATGATGGAGTGAGAGCAAAGCTTCTTCTCACGTTGACCTATGATAGCCTCCTCGGGGATGTACTGAATAAGACCTTCATCATCAATAGGCAACAGCTCATCAATTGTATCAAGGCTTGAGCTGACTAACATGGAATACATTATGAATCTTAGTGGAAGAGGGTAGCTCTAATCTATATGCCAAGTCTCCAATGCACTTCAAGATCCGGTAGGGACCATAAAATCTGTGAGCAAGCTTGTTACTAGATCCATATTTCAAAATAGAATACTGAGACTTGCGCACCTTCAACAAAACTAATTCTCATTCTTGGAACTCTAAAGGTCACCTCTTCTCATATGCACACATCTTCATTTGGTCTTCATCTTACACTGCTCAAGAAGGTCTGAATTATTTTCAATTCTTATTTCCCACGAGGATTGATTATTTCATTGAAGATGACTGTGGTGGGTAAGGGCACCTTATAACCATACATAGCCTTAAAGAGTGAAACTCCAATACTAGAATGAGTGGAGTTATTGTAGGAAAACTCAATCAAGTGTAACCAATAATCTCATAAATTCTAGATATCACAATAGAAATGGCGAAGGTAAGTCTCCAACCACTTGTTTACCCTTTCTGTATGTCCATTAGTTTGTGTATGCTAGGCTGTAGAGGGAGCCAATTTAGTGCCCATGGATGTGAATACAGTGTGTCAAATGTTACTCATGAACTTTGAATCTCTGTCATGAACAATCACTTGCGATAATCCATGTAATCTAAAAATCTGCTCCATAAATTGACTAGCCACTTGAGAAGTAGTAAATTGGGTCTTGGTTGGAATAAAATGGGCTACCTTAATGAGTCTATCCCCCACAACATATATACTATTCCATCTCTTTTTAGTAGTAGGCAAGCCAATAATGAAATATATGGTAATCTGTGTCCATTTTCCTCTAGGAATGGATAATGGATGCAACAAACCACCTAGCTTATGGGTGTTGTCCTTAGTCTACTGACAAGGCATTCACTTCATGACAAAATCTTTGACATCTTCACATAGTACTTTCCAACAAAAGCTTTTGCTGATCCTATCATAGGTTTTGAAAACTCCAAGGAGTCTGGCTAAAGGTAAAGAATCCAACTCCTCCATAATTTTTCGTGTAAAAGAAGAAGTAGAGGAAATGAAAATCTTACCATCAGATTAGGCCATTTTGAAGCTAATAATGCAATTTATCTTCCATGAGACCTTGCTATAATTTCTAAAAAATATGGCTGAGCTCTTCATCCAAAAGATAAACCTCTTGTAATTCTTCAATCTAGTCACTATGTAGCTCAACCATTGCTGAAACTTTGCAAGCCCACATACGAGAAAGAGAATCACCCACTACATTGTCTTTGCCCCTTGTATGAGTGATGTCAAAATCATAATTTTGTAGTGTAGCTACCCACCTACGCTACTTAGGAGTAAGATTGGAATGAGTGAGGAAATATTTAAGGACCATGTGATCACTTTGAACTCTGAATTGATTGCCATACAAATAATGGTGCCATTTCTTAATTGCATGCAAGATAGCCAACATCTCTTGGTCATAAACATTCATATCCGTTTCGTTATCTATAAGCTTGCAACTTTCAAAGGCAATCAATCTATGCTCCTGTAACAAAGCAACCCCTATGTCTCAGCCACTAGCATCACACTGTATGGTAAACTCCTTCAAAGAATTTGGGCATACTAGAATAGGAGCAGAAGTAAGAAGTTCTTTCAAGTAGTTGAAGCTACTATCAGCAAGAGCATCCCAAAAGAAAGCTTTCTTCTTCAACCTATTAGTCAAAGGAGCTTCAATAGCCGCATAATGTTTGATAATTGGCGATAAAATGAAGATATACCAATAAATCCTCTAAGTGAAGTAGTGGTAGTAGGTGTTGGCCAATCTTTAACACATTGCACCTTCTTGGGGTCAACCTACATCCCTTTTTCACTGATAATATATCCCAAGTATTCCACTTTAGTCTATATAAAAGAGCATTTTTTTCTCCTTAGCAAAGAGTTTGTGATACCTCAATACATCAAAAACCTTCCTCATGTGTGATAAATGGTCTTGAAGGGAATTACTATAAATCAAAATTTCATCAAAGAAGACCAAGACAAATTGAAATAGGAAAGGATGCAAAATCTTATCCATTAGAATTTGGAAGGTAGTTGGAGCATTTGTAAGCCCAAATGGCATCATTAGGAAATGATAGAGCCCTAGATCAGTCCTAAAAGCAGTATTGATTTCATCACCTTCTCATATACAAATCTGATGATACCTTGACCTCAAGTCAATCTTAGTAAAGAATCTATCCCCTTTGAGCTCATCAAGAAAATCATCAATTTTGGGTATAGGGTACATGTTCTTCAATGTGATCAATTCCTTGTAAATGAATGAGCTATCCCCATCAAAGATAAACTCCATATATAAATGTGAGAAATCTATAGTAATGTTTCCTAATGTCATCAACCAATCACAATTGAGTACAATATTTATGGGCCCCATTTCTAAGGTTATTAGGTTTACTTTTGCTTCATAATTTGCAGGCAGCTATAAAGAAACATGTGGGCATATCTGGGTGCTAATTTCTTCGTCACCATTGGCTATCTAGACTCTTATGGGTTGTTGTAAGTCAGTGGGAAGACAATTCAACTTGTCCATAATGGACTTACTAACAAAATTGTGTGTACTACAACTATCTATCAAGATGAACATATCCTTACCATGAATATTACCCTTCATACGAAGTGTATTAGGCCTCTTAGAATCTACCCAAGCATCCATGGAAATGGAATAACTAGTGGCAGCAAGTGACTCATCATAAATCCCTCCTAGGTCGAAAGGAACACTCCCACCTAGATCAAAGGAAAAGAGTCGACAGGATCATAAAAATATTATTGCCCAACTTCTTCCTCAAGATCATCATTTTCAGTAATAGATATAAATGCATTGGCCTCATCGATGTCATCTTCAGAATCTTCAAAGACTAGCATACTATGAACCTTGGCTTCTGTATTTTTGTATATACACTTTGTGGCATGATCAGCTGTATACTTTTCTCCACATTTGAAGCATAAGCCTTTTTTCTTTTCTTTCTTTGTAGAGGTCCATAGGAATAGAATTTGGATTCATATTGGTTGGAATAAATTTAGGCTTGTTATCCCCTTTTTTGAGATCTACTCTTAGGCTATTTGCTATCCTAAAATTGCTTTGAGGTCTTGAAGCATTGAATTATGGATAAGTCGGTACTCTTAAGCTCCCACTTGGTGCATTATTGCTGCCATAAACATTGCCAAATTGTCCCTATTTTAAAACAATCCTTGGTTTTCCATAACTAGGCTGAAATGGGGACTTCCTTCTATATTTTCTTCCATAGCATTGTGCAAGCTCAATAGCTTTGAAGAGAGTGGTAGGGTTTTGTGCCATAAAATCAACTAATAAAGATTTCTCTAAACCATACATGTACTTGTGGAGTTCAAATATATCACTAATGCTCTCTACATACATGGTAAGATTGAGAAACTCCTGTACACTTAGGCCTCTTTGCTCTAATCCATAACATCTCCATGCCAATTTCTCTTTTTTAAGAGGAGAGACAAAGACCTCAGCCATAAGTGTCTTGAATGCATCCCAATTCTCTACAAGTATGTTCTTCTTCTCTTAAGGTACTCCATCAAGTACGCACAAACCCCTCAAATGCAAGGATGTAAAATGAATCTTTGTATCATTAGTTCTGGAGAATATATCAAAGTAAGATTCCAATTTTGAAATACATTCCTCTAGATTGGATGGCGAAGATGATTCACCATTGTACTTTGCCAAAATAATCTTATCCTTTAGCTCTCTTTCATGAAAGGGTTGCTGCCCCAAAATAGTCTAATCATGAGTATTAGGCATGGAACCTCCAAAATAAGATGGAACTCTCCCAATAGGTGGCTGAAAACTAGTATGAAACCTTCCCTTTGGTAGAGGAACTCTAGGAAGTTGGGTATTTAGCCCAAAATCTTGGGAATGAGCACCATTCAAACTGCCCAAATAGTCATCATGCCTTTTGAAGTCTCACTTACTTCATATTAAGTATTTGGAATACCCCTTCATCTAATGATACCATGGCCTTAACCACTTTGGTTAGGTGGCTGAAGTGGGATTGAGTGTTCACTATTTGAATTAGCTTTCTCCTTAGTTTCTTTAGTTTCCATTTGCATTTGCATCCATTGGGAGATTTGAGCCATTATTTAAGAATTAGATTCTACTAACTTGTCAATGGAAGACTTTGTTGGGGTAGTGGAATCCACCAATTTCTCAATGGAAGACTTTGTTTGACTAGTAGACAATTTCATCTGCTCCACTCGTGATAATAGCTCCATATATCTTTGGGCATATCTACTCTCATGGTCACACATGGTATTATTGAGTGCACTGATTTTTCCATGCACTTGCGGCTCTTCAGGGCTGAGGTATATTGTCCAACATGAAATCTCAGTTTTGCTATGCATAGTCATCCTAGGCCTTATTCTTGTCTTTATGTCCTCCCATAGTAGTATAGTTTTGCAGTACCCCCTGTCAGAAAATTGGCTATAATTTGAGCTAGGAAACTCCGATTCCCAAATTTTTCGATTCAAATCAAAGCCAATGATGCCTCTTTAAGATGAGATACAGCACGTTATAACAAGTTTAGGATAGAAAATTTTTCAATTCAATCTCTGAGTCTGAGAGCTCCAGGCATGCACCTTGTTTCAACTTGTAAATACCATGTTTCCACCTGTAAGAGTAAAATGGTGGTCATGGTCCAAAATGGATACCAAACCCTATAGAAGGCTTAGTATGACCTATGGACATCCTATAGTATCTGTGCCTATACTTCAATAGTGAAGTTGGTACCTATAATGGCCTATATATACCCTATAGTGACCTATAAATCCCCCGTTTTACCCTGTTTTTCTCTTGAAGGTACTTGAGTCTTTGAAAATGCTTCAATCTTCAATACTCCACTCTTTGTACCTATGTGATGTCAAGAATCGCGTGGTGGGGGACTTTGCTTGAGCTGCTGCGCCAAACACACACTGTATACTCAAGAGGAAGCTCACTCAAGAACATAAGAAGAGAGATGGAGGCCAAAACGTTTTCTTGCTGATTTTTTCTTCTTCTTCCACACAGTATACAATGTACACAAAGTATAGATAAGATAAAATATAAAGGAAAGTGGCCTATTAAGTCAAACAGTGCATAACGGACTACACTAATCAACTGGTGCTATATCTTTGCCAAATGTAGGTAGGTGTAATAACCTAAATATAATAATTGATAAGTCAGTGGACATGTGAGTGTCATAATGACCACCAACGTGCTAAGTGTAGATGTGTGGACCCATCTAGTTGGGCAGTCCATTATCAATGTCCGCATATGTTGAGCTTGCCATCTCAATACTCCCCCTCAAGCTCAACTCTATCTCTACAACTCTATCTCTGCAACTCCAAGAAGAGGTGAAGTTTTCTATATATTTTTAGCAACCACAATATATAGCATTAGTTGTTATTTAGCTCAAATTTGGGAGGAGAAATAGTATCATCCTCCTTTGCTAGTAGGAAATTGGAGATATCTAAAGTTAACTATATGTACATGGAGAAATTGTGCCTTGGAATGGTCTTTGCGACAAAGAAATTTAGGCATTATATTCTCTATGAGAAGGTAGTATTCTTTATGAAGGTGGAAATACTTAGATTGTTGCTGAACAAGTTGCAACTGCCTAACCATTTAGCAAAGTAGTTAATCGCCTTGCAAGTGTTTGATTATGAGATTAGGAGCAAGCCACCAGAGCTGCAGGATATTGTAGAATGTCTTGTGGATTTGGGGAGCCAAAGAAAATTCTAGCTGAGGGAAGTGATATTGAAGGTCTATTTAAAATCGATACCGCTTCCATCCCTTCCTAGTATGTGGATATAACACATTATTTATCTACAGGAGGATTTGGGACTACTTTATCAAAGGTTGAAAAGAGAAAGACAAGCAACAAGCATTACACTTTTCAATTATAGCAGGTGTCTTGTATTGGAGAGGAGTAGATAATATCTATCATCATTGTATATTACCCAATGAGGTACCATTTATTCTTGAGGAGTGCCATGATTCAGCATGTGGGGGACATTTTGTTGGAAAGCTCTCCGTGCAGGATATTGGTGGCCATTGATTTTCCAAGATGCTTTGAGTTATGTTAAGTGCTGTGATTTTTGTCAAATATAAAATGCGAGGGAAAATCGTAGGCAACCTTTAAATCCCATTTTGGTTACATTACTCTTTGAAAAATGGGGAATTAATTTTGTGGGACCAATATAACCTTCATCAACTACGCGAAAGCAATATATTATTGTAGCAACATACTACTTTACAAAGTTTTTGGGACCTAAAATGGGCCGGCATTGGCTATAGCACTAGCCAAACCTCTGACATGCACAAGACAACCCCACGGCCTTGCAGTCAGGAGCATCTACAGGACACATTGCCCTGCCATCGTACGTACATTTTGCATTTGTATCGTGTTTATAGTCCAACCCTTAACCTTCTCACACGCCACGGAGGGAGACCCTACACATTTTGGTGTAATTCACCATGTAGAACAACATAGGAGGCACCCCTCAGCTGATTGCCAGGGCCTCACTACGACCCTCCTACACCTTGGGGATTGGCCCCTCGATGTGTCACTAACACATGTAACACATAAAAAATAGACTCCACTCTTAGTACCAATATTATATCGTTCCAGGAATGTACCAATCCTCACTTACTTGTCCCCTTGGACCCATCGTCTAAACCTACAGCTTAGGTGTCACGAATCGCATGGCGGGGGGACTTGCTCAAGATACTGCGCCGAACACACATAGAATGCACAAGGAGAAGCTCACTCAAGAGACAAGAAGAGAGATGGAGGCCAAAATGTTTTCTTGATGGTTTCTTCTCCTTCTTCCACACACTTTACAATGTACACAAAGTATAGATAAGATACAACATAAGGGAAAGTGGCCTACTAAGTCAAACAATGCATAACTGACTACACTAGTCGACTGGTGCTATAACTATGCCAGCTGTAAATAGGTGTAATAACCTGAATATAATAAGTAATGAGTCAATGGCCATGTGAGAGTCATAATGACCACTGACGTGCTAAGTGTAGACATGTGGACCCATGTAACTAGGCAGTCCATCATTAATGTCTGCATGTGTTGAGCTTGTCATCTCAACACTCCCTCTCAAGCTCAACTGCATCTTTGCAACTCCAAGTAAGATTCGAAACTTTTGAAGCTTCTCTGTACCCAATGCCTTCGTGAAGATGTTAGCTATCTGATCCTGTGTGCTGACATACACCAAGTCAATCTCACCTGCTAGTACCTTCTCTCTCACAAAGTGGTAGTGTACCTCAATATGTTTTGTTCTAGCATGGAACACAGGGTTCCTAGCCAACTGTATACTGCTCATGTTGTCACAATAAATGACAACTGGACCTTCCACCTGCACATCTAAATCAGCCAATAACTTTTGCAGCCATACTACCTCACATGCTGCAACAACAGCACCTTTATACTCAGCCTCTATACTCGATAAAGCAACTATAGATTGCTTTTTACTGCTCCAAGTAACTACTGCACTACCAAGAGAGAACATGTATCCACTGGTAGACCTTCTATCAGACATACTACCAGCGCAATCTGCATCTGTGTATCCAAAAACCTATACATCTGTACCTGCCTCATGGAAAACTCCATAATGTAATGTGGACTTCATATATCTCAATATGCGTCTGACTGCATCCAAATGTGGCTTTCTAGGTACTTGCATAAACTGACTCACAAGACCAACAACGTAGCTCAAGTCTAGCCTTGTAATGGTCATGTAGATCAAACTCCCCACTATCCTCCTGAACATAGTAGGGTCTTCTGTCTCATCCCCAACATCAGCACTCAACTTTACATTCTGCTCCAATGGGACTGAAAGTGGTTTGCATGCTGTCATACCATACTTGGACAATATATCCAAGCCATACTGTCTTTGGAACAGCCATATACCATCATCACATCTGATCACCTCAATGCCAAGGAAGTACCTTAGCTCACCTAAATCCTTCATCTCAAACTTCTTCTTCAAAAAGTCCTTGACTTCAACAATCCCACTATCACTATCATCTGTAATAATCAAGTCATTCACATAGATGACTATGATGACCAAACCTGCATCTTCCTTTCTCACATAAAGTGAGTGATCATCATTAGAAACATAAAAGCCAATATTGACAAGATACTCTCTGATCTTGTCAGACCATGCTCTAGGTGCTTGCTTGAGCCCATAGAGCGCCTTCTTAAACTTGCACACATATGTGGGATGTTCTAAATCTTCATAACTTGCTGGCTGATCCATATACACTTCTTCGTACAAATCACCATGCAAGAAGGCGTTCTTCACATCCATTTTCTGCAACCTCCAACCTTTGGCTGCTGCCAAAGCAATCACACATCGACAGTTGCCATCCTAGCAACTGGACTGAAGGTTTCTTCATAATATATGCCATGTCTGGGCATAGCCTTTTGCAACCAGCCTAGCTTTGTACCTACTAATAGAACCATTTGCATTGTGCTTAATCTTATAAACCCACTTACATCCAATAGCATTCTTGCCCTTGGGCAATGATACTAGATCCCAAGTCTTATTGGCCTCTAATGTAGCCATCTCCTCATCCATTGCTGCATCCCAATGAGCATGACCAACAGCCTCCTCAAAACATGTGGGCTCAACATCCTCAATCACTTTCACCATATAAGCATTATGGTGAGCTGCATAACTTTCAAAACCAAATCTGTTAACAGGGTATCTCACCCTGCTAGACTTGCGTACCACTGGATCACTCAATGGAGTCTTTGCATTGACACATGCTCTATGCACACCCGAAGTCCTCACTGAAGGAATGTCAAGCTCATCATCCAAGCTCTCTGAGCCACTGGAGTCTCCATCAAGAACTGCATCAATGCCATCTGACACTTTATTCTTTCCTTTGTCTTTACCTGTAGTGCTACTAGATGCACCTGAAGATGTAGAGCTAGTCCTTAGTCTCCCAGACCAAGGACTACCAGATGATGTCTCTGGTCCACTAAGAGTCCGTGATTCTTGCTTTTCAGCCTGCACATGAGTGTCATGATCATCATCATCATCCAATGCATCACCACTAGATGCATACCAACTGCTCATTTCATCAAAGATGACATCCCTACTTACTCTAAACTTACATGTGACAAGGTTATAACAATGATACCCTTTTTGCTCTAAAGAGTATCCAACAAAGACACACTTTTCAGCCTTTGGATCCAGTTTCTTTCGCAACTCATCTAGCACATGAACATATGCAATATAGCCAAACACTTTCAAGTGTGAGACATCAGGCTTCTTACCTGTAAAACATTCTTCAGGGGTCATACCATGAACTGCAGCTATGGGAGTTCTGTTCATAATATAAACAGCAGTATGAACAGCCTCAGACCAAAAATGCTTAGGCATATTCTTTTCAGCCATCAATGCACGTGCAACTTCTACAATATGCCTGTTTTTCCTCTCTGCAACCCCATTTTGCTGTGGGGTATACCTGCATGTGAACTGTCTCTTTATCCCATGAGACCTCAGAAAATTACTGAACTCATTCGAGAGGTACTCTCCCCCTCCATCTAACCTCAAACACTTTACTTTCAAGCATGTTTCTCTTTCAACTGCAGCCTTGAAAGTTCTAAAGTTCTCAAACGCTTTACTCTTTTCCTTCATAAAATATACCCACAGCTTTCTAGAATAATCATCAATGAATGTGACAAAGTATGAACTGTCTCCAAGAGATACATTTTGTGTAGGCCCCCAAATATCTGTATGCACAACATCAAGGATATTTCTGCTTACATCTCTGTCATGTGAAAAGGGTTGTCTTGCCTGCTTACCAAACTAACATGCTTCGCATACCTTATGAAATTAAGCAATTCTAAATGTAGGCAAACTTGCAACCAACCCTTTGGACTGCATTAATTTTAGCCTTTGTACATTTGCATGTCCAATGCGTTTGTGCCAAATTTCAATATCTGCAACAACACCTTTTCCTTTAGCATAATAGCAGCATTCATAGTAGGAATTCCAGCATCCAAAGTAAACATACATCCAACTCTACTTCCCTTTGCAACCAACCTGCACTTGTTCATTGAAGTCTTCTACAAAGCAACCCTTTGCATTAAATCTAACTTGCAGCCCTTGCTCTACCATCTGACTGACCGACACCAAGTTCTTTGTAATAGATGGCACATGTAATATATCTGAAAGACTCTTTGTCTTACCATCATGCAAGGACAAGGGAACTTTTCCAATGTGTGAAATTGGGTGGCATGAATCATCACATGTCTACACATAACCCGTATTTTGCAAATCCTACATCTCTCCAAACCATTCTGCATGGCTGGTTATATGATTGGATGCACCCGAATCAACATACCAAACATCATCATGTGTTCCCTTTCCTATAACAGCATTCAGTATATGCTACATAACAAACAGACGTTCATTTTTGTCTTCATTCTGTCGTGAAGACGATGCAAGCATAACATTGGGCTGCAATATGACATGTTTTTCCACAGTAGTGACACACAATACAAGAGTTGTTAGAACCTCTATTCTGCCATCCACCTCTTCCTCTAAAGTTACCACGACCTCCTAAAACCTGCATATCGCCAAAGTGTTGATTCAAATTTTTTTGTTGGTTGTCTCTACCACGGCCTCTTGAAGAGGACCTGCCATGTCCCCTTCCTGAACTGGAGTAGAAAGCTTGGACCTGTTCACCACTTTCTTTAGATGTCTCACTTTGTATGTTGATCTCTTAAGTGATCATAAGGGAGGCCAGCTCCTCGAAATCTAGAAATGGTTTTCTGACATATACGGAAGTTACAAAAGACTTTCAAGCCTTTTAATTATTATGTCCACCCAAGGAAGATGATACCAAATCATCATCATCGGGCATTGCATCAATCGCTGCCAAGGCATCTGCAATGCTCCTTACCTTCAGTACATACTCATTGATAGACATCTTCCCTTTCTTCAATGTATTCAACTCTTGCTTGAGTTGAAGTGCCTTTGTATTCACGAAAAACATATTTTCAAGTATGGTCCAAGCTGCATGTGAATTCTCTGCATTTCTAATATGTCCAAGCATATTATTATCAATTACTGCAAACAGCCAATACATGACCTTTTTGTCTTTTGCATTCCATTCTTTCCGTGCCTTTGTCTCTTCTACAGTTGGAGGATCACTCACCTCCGGCTCCTTTTTTTCACTTGAAACAAACTTGTAGAGGCCTTTTCCAATAAGGAAGTTTGTGACACGGAACTTCCATGAAGGGTAGTTGTTCTTGTCGAGCTTCTCAATGATGGGGTTTTCACTGTTCTCTGCCATTATCACAAAACTAATACCAAACAGCAATCAAATCTTTTGTAACCCTCGATCTGTAGTGCACAGCAATACACCAAATAGTCTTTTTCACCGTTTGCTCAACAATACATGCAATCTACAACCAGTTTACATACAAACCTTGTGTTTATTCGCTGGTAAATACCTTTGAACTTACAGATCTTAAATTTGTAACATGTGCACCTGTATACGACAGACACATCTGAAATTGCAAGATACCTCGAACTGTTGTCTGTAACCTTGCATGTCTAAAACGGGGCTTGAAATGACCTCGGATGGCCAAAATAGCAGCGGTTAAGCCCTAAAGGGTTTTTTTGCAGAATATACAATGCTCTTTGCGCACACCAAATCTCACTGCAATCTGAGATTTTTGCTCTGCCCTGCTTCCGGTGCCTCCATAGGCACTGTCCAAGAGAAGAAGTAGAGAATGGAAGAGCTTCTTACCCATTGCTTGCTTGCTCGAATCCTTGGCTCCTCTCCTTTTCTTTAGCCTTCAAAACTAGCCTCAATCAGTCATGCAGCTCTGATACCACGTCACGAATCGCGTGGTGGGGGGACTTGCTCAAGATGCTGCGCCGAACACACACAGAATGCACAAGGAGAAGCTCACTCAAGAGACAAGAAGAGAGATGGAGGCCAAAACGTTTTCTTGCTGGTTTCTTCTTCTTCTTCCACATACTTTACAATGTACACAAAGTATAGATAAGATACAACATAAAGGAAAGTGGCCTACTAAGTCAAACAATGCATAACTGACTACACTAGTCAACTGGCGCTATAACTATGCCAGCTGTAAATAGGTGTAACAACCTGAATATAATAAGTAATGAGTCAGTGGCCATGTGACAATCATGATGACCACTGATGTGCTAAGTGTATATGTGTGGACCCATCTAACCAAGCGGTCCATCATTAATGTCCGCATGTGTTGAGCTTGTCATCTCAACATTAGGTGCCTTACTCTCTCCAGCGTGGGTCATTTATAATACAACCAAGTGCTATTCATGCCAAGAATAGATACCATGTGTATGATTCATGCAATGGTGGATGCCTTATTATGCACAAACAATTATGGTTTGAAATCAGCCTATGTGTCGTGCAAAAACAATCCTTTTAATGAATTTCCACTAGTACGCAATGCTGTGTTGTAGGAACCTAGTACCAAGGCAAGCCTCGTGCTGCTAGATCCATTATTTCTAAATAAACCGCATCCTAAATGTTATGCATAAAGAGAATAATCACAATTTGTATTATTTCAGCGCTTAAACTATGGTATAACATCATTCTCCCCCTCAGCGTTTAAATTTTGCTGCAATGCATAGATGTAAAGGTTCCTTTATGTCATTTTTTAAATGTAAAAGCAATAAATATGCACTTTAACACAAAGGAAAAGGCCAAACTGAGGCTTAACCCCATCAAACATTCACATACATAGATCCTTTTTTTTTTTGAATGCAAGAAACCCATTTTTTTCCATTTTTCTCTATTTTTTCTATTTATTTTTAAATAGAAAATAGATATTTTCTAGTTTTTTTCTAATGACTAATCATTTAAACTAAAACTCTGTATTCTTTCTTATTTTATCCCATATCCACTCATTTTTTTCCACTCAAAATCAAAGAAACTATCAATTTTCAACAAATTTTATGTTTTTTCGGGTTTGAACATTTATAATTGTAGGAAATCAATACGGGTTCTGCATAACAGTGATTGCAGCCCTCAAACATAATGCAAGGAACATTCAAATAAAATTTCAGTCCATGTGTACACCGTTTAGACCATGAACGATAAACGATAAAAAATAAGGAAAATTCTTTCATAAAATAGAGCATACTGCCTTTTTGCGTGTTTCGGGTTTTTTGAATATTTAATTGGGATTGTGTATTGACCAACCAGCATAGATCTTCAACCTTCAACCTCCTCAGCCTCTTGGAACAATCCGGTGCCTCCCGGACAAGCAACCAACTCCCGATTCCCTTCTTGATTCTTGCCACATGAAGTGCCTCTAGGTAGGAGAGAGAAAGACTGAATTCTGATCTCCACAACCAGACAGCCATTCCATGCATGGATACCGGTAATGAGGAGAGAAGATAGAGTGTAGATGAGCCATCCAGTTGGATTGGGGGGTTGTTTGCACGCCCCATAGCCCCCTCTCCATCAATCATGAAAAATGGCGCCTTCTTTCTTTGCACACGAAAAAAACGGACGCCCTCCCCTCGCCCCACCCATGATTTTGATTTTTGGTTGGGGCTCCAAAGGGATCCCCCAAAAGGTATGACTCTTGGGCCCCCTAAAGTCTATTCCCACTTGACATTTGGGCTTGGCCTCCCGGGCACTCCCATTTCCTTGTCCGGTATTCGAATTGAAGTCTAAAAAATCTTGGGCATTCCTCTTGAAGTCCTCCACTGCCGGGCATCTCCCAAGGTCTCATCTAACATGCCAAAAATTTATGAAAATTCACCAACTATCGTCTAGTGGGCCTTTTAAGCACTTTCGAGCATAGCCACCTGAAATCGTACTGATTACTACCGTCACCTTCAACGAAGTCTATTTTTTACCTGAAATTCAGAACTTTTGGTTATTTTTAAGCACTCCTAGGCATCAAAAATCAGATGTCATTGGCGACCCCACGGGATAGGGCGACTCAACCCATCGAATCCCACGAACATATCTACACATAAACACAACCAAAAAGAGCATCAAGCTGATACAAAAAAGATACACATCAAAGCACAACACAACTCTTAGCCTACCCCTTGTCAAAACCAAGGTATGAAATACACGAGGAGTAGGCCTAGCATAATCTGATAGAAAGTCTAAAGCTAGTCACTAACTAACTGCTCTAACACAGCTAAGATAAAAATAACAAGAAAAGAGGTCATCGAAAGTGGTGGTCTGAACTACCTACCTAACTAGGGACAACTCAACTAGGAGCTTCTACTAGATGATGACTCCTATAGCCTGAGCAAGAAGTAGTTTCTTTTAGCACATTGCTCTTTTAGCCTCTTATTTTCCATACTTGGGCATGTAAAAAGGAGGGAGCTGAGCGTAGTGACCCAAGGAGAACAGGGCATCGGCCTCAAGTCCTGTCTTGGTACCTAAGAACCTACCACGTGCTCACAAGGCGACATTGAATCCTTTTCTAATGCTCACTTTTATTTTCACTCCAACGATCTGGTATTCTTTGTTTTTCAGCTAGATGCCACCCCTAGGAAGACAAGGCATCAGCCCCCAGGTCAGACTCATCCCCAGGAACCTACCAGGCCTTTGCAAGGTGATAAACAACAGCTCAAGGATTTTTATAGGGGTTAGAATCCCTTTTTACACACCTCAGTATATTCATATATTGGATTTCAGATATTTAGGGTTTTTTCTCTTTTCATTATTATTTTAGTAGGCTTCTCTAACTGCCTCACTACTAACAGGAACTCCTAGAATGGCTGCCTAGCAGGTCAGCAGAACAGGGTCACTAGAATTGCCTTCTAAAATAGGTCCTTCAATGCCTAGCAATGCCTTTGTAGGAGGTAATGACTACTCAGACCTCCCCCAGACATACATAGCCTAAACTTAGGACTCCATGCCTCGAGTATCGGTCCCCAACAAACAAAAGAAAGTAACCCTTACATGCACATATATCATTGATTGCTTAAGGGAAAAGACTCAAAAAGGGGGATGAAACCACCTGGAATGGTCACAAGAAGCTCCTTTGTAGCAAAGGCTCCCTCCAACGACTTCATCGACCTGTATGATGCAATCACTACAACAAAAAACCATTAACTGTACCCGCACCAAATAGACATGGGATCCTCTTAGCCTAAAGAAATAGCACATTTCACTGCAAACTAGCTGGCCCTTTTGGCCTAAATAAATCAAACATGACATGACAAAACTAACTGGCCCTCCTGGCCTAAGGAAATAGAGCATTAAAACCTTAAAACAACTAGCCTTCTTGGCATAAAGAAATCAAACAAACCAGCTCATATAGATCCCTCCTTGGAAGAAGGCAGATATATGAAAATACGGTCCATTCCAAGGGATAAAATAGGGCTCTCAACCCTAAACTAAATGCATCAAGTTGTGACCCATACCTCCTACATATACAGCAAGAGGCATACGTGTAACATGTCGTTTGATCAACCTATGGGTCCAGGATAATAGTGGTAGATGGGTCTCAGCCACTCTTCGCATTACCCATATCAACCATCGCCTACCATATAGCGCATGGTTTGATAACATTCCCCACAACCGACCAGGTCCCGTCTTGTTATCAAGAGCGACATCCCGACTAGAACCACCGTTGAAGAAGAGGTCCTCTTCATAAGAAAAATTAGCTAAGGAATCTACAAACTAATTCCAATAACATGGAATGAGCTGAAGAGATACGCTCTCAAATTCATTAAGTAGGGTTATAGCAGTTTGATGATACATACAAGGATGGGATTCCGGACTGTATATGTCCCATTGAGTTGATTTAAGATTAGCTGGGAATCCCCCTTTACCAACAATCACCGAATACCACCTGTCTTGGCAATATTCATTTCCATAATCGAGGCTTGATACTCTCCCATCTTGTTAGTAAATCCTACCTCGAGATAAACTGCTAATTTCATTGCAACCCTACGTCGGGGATCTCAGATAACTACTCCAACACTCCCTTTTTTATTAGGCCCTCATGACGCTCCATTAAAGTATAACATGTACATCCATAATGGGTTTACATAGCCAGCCATCAAGAACTCCCCTATTCGTAAATTATGATAGTCAAAATTCAACATATTGAGAGGATGAACTGACGGATCCATCCCACCTTCTTCATTAAACTCAACAGGGATGCTTGTCAAAATTTGTAAACAGTGACGGCAGAAAACTTTGATCTCCCACACAAAGGTATCATCTTCTTGCTCAATCACTTTGTATCCCTTGCTCCACCAGATAAGCTTCCCCTGATGATATCTTTGCTTGAGATATGGGTTCTCGAAACAAGGGATTAACCTGTCAAGATTGTGGGAGAGAAGGAAGGAGTCTCATTTGTAGCTTTCTCACTTGCACAAATGAGGGAATACACACACAGGTGGAGGCTGAAAACAATTTTCCTCTTATTAGTTGTGTAAGCCAAAAAGAACACAAGTACAGAGAAATAGAAGAACCCTATATATGAGTCTCAAACCAAACTCAACTAACTAAGGTAGCATACTAACTGAGCCACAAACTAGAGTAGATAAGGATAGTTGTCATCTAGCTATTATTCATGGGCGATGTACCAACCACATCTGCAGCTAACAAGTTGGTGACATAAATGCACAACGATCACCCTGGCATATCACGAGTGGAGCTCGATATCTCAACACTCCCCCTCAAGCTCAATCCCAATTCTTGCACACCCAGTAGGTCTCTGAACTTGAGCAGCTTCTCTGCACCCAATGCCTTCGTAAATATGTCAGCTACTTGATCCTCTGTGCTGACATAAACTAGATCAATAAGGCCTAGTAAAACCCTCTCCCGCACATAGTGATAATGCACCTCAATGTGCTTTGTTCTAGCATGATAGATTGGGTTATTTGCCAAGTGTATACTACTCATGTTGTCACAATAAATGACAACTGGCCCATCTATATGCTGATGCATATCATAAAGTAGTTTATGCAACCAAGCTACCTCACATGCAACCATTGCTGCACCCCTATACTCAGCCTCTGTGCTCAACAAGGCAACTGTAGGTTGTTTCTTGCTGCTCCAAGTGACTGCAGCACTCCCAAAAGAGAACACATATCCACTGGTAGATCGTCTATCAAAAATACTACCAGCCCAATCAGCATCAGTGTATCCATGCAACTATATCTGAACCCTAGTCTCATAAAATAGTCCATACTGTAATGTGGACTTCACATACCTGCGTATGCGTCTAGCGGCATCCAAATGTGATTTCCTTGGAGCCTGCATAAACTGACTTACCAATCCAACAGCATAGCTCAAATCCGGCC
Organism: Lygodium microphyllum; assembly: GCF_053477565.2. NCBI lineage: Eukaryota > Viridiplantae > Streptophyta > Polypodiopsida > Schizaeales > Lygodiaceae > Lygodium > Lygodium microphyllum. Next base: position 125,538,513 of record NC_141157.1, read on the forward strand.
TGGTAATAGTCATATAAATCAAACTTTCTACTATGCATATGTACATAGTAGGGTCTTCCAGAAGCTCACCTGCATTTGCGCTCAGCTTCACATTCTGCTCCAAAGAAACTGAAATAGGCTTACAGCCTGTCATCCCATATTTGGATGGCATGTCCAATCCATACTGCCTCTATAAGAGTCGTATCCCACTTGGTGATCTAATCACCTCAATGCCCAAGAAATAAGACAGCTCTCCCAAATCCTTCATCTCAAACTTCTGCTTCAATAGCATTTTCACATGAAGGATATCTTCATCACTATCACCTGTCATAATCAAATCATCAACATAAATGACAAGTAGCATAATACATTTCTCTGTTTTTCTCACATAAAGTGAGAAATTTGCCTTGGAAAACTGAAAGCCAATAGTGACAAGATACTGTCCTATCTTGTCAGACCATGCTCTAGGTGCTTGCTTCAAGGCATACAATGCTTTCTTCAACCTGCAAACAAACTCAGGATGAACAACATGCACATAACCTGGTGGCTGCTCCATATATACCTCTTCTTGCAAATCATCATGCAAGAAGGCATTCTTTACATCCATCTAATGTAAAGACCATTCCTTTGATGCAGCCATAGCAATGACTGCTCTTACTGTTGCCATCCTTGCAACCGGACTGAATGTTTCTTCATAATCAATACCATATGTTTGTGCATACCCCTTGACTACTAATCTTGCTTTGTATCTGTTCACAGAACCATCTGCATTGTGCTTCACCTTATAAACCCACTTACAACTAATTGCATTCTTACCTTTAGGCAAAGGTACCAATTCCCATGTAGCATTTTCTTCCAAGGCATCCATTTCTTCATCCATGGCTTTCTCTCATTTTTCTTTTCCCATGGCTTGCTCAAAAGAAGTGGGTTCTAGTTCCTGTATCACTTTGACCATATATGCATAGTGAATGGTTGTAAATCCATCATATTTCAGCCTATCCATAGGATACCTAGCTCTGGTAGACCTGCGCAAAGTAGGTTCACTCCCAGGTGCTCTCAAAACATCCCTGGTCTTCCTTACTCCAGGTGTAACAATAGAAGGAATACCCAACTCATCATCAATGCTCTGTTCTGAGCCATTGGATTCACCATCCACATAAGAGTGACCTGCATTCACATCAAACATGGGCTGATCTACCTTCTCTTTTCCTTTTCGTGATACCTGCATACCACTATCTACATTGCTTTGAGAAGATTCTTCTGATCTCAATCTACGTGTCCATGGTGAAGAATGTGAACAACTGCTAGAGGACACTCCAGTCCACTAATATCTTGTGACTACTGTTGTGAATTCTGTGCAGCATTATCATTTTGTGCATCTACATTATCAATCACATTTACTAGTTTATACCAGCTACTCATCTCATCAAAAACAACATCTCTGCTCACTATAAACTTACGAGTAGAAGGGTTATAGCATCTATACCCTTTCTGCTGCAGAGAGTAACCAATAAAGATGCACTTCTCAGCTTTTGGATCCAACTTGGATCTCAACTCATCTGGCACATGAACATAGGCAATGCAACCAAAAATTTTCAAATGAGAAATATCTGGTTTCCTACCAGTGTACCTCTCCTCTGGAGTCATCCCATGTATTGCTGCAGTGGGAGTCCTGTTCATTATGTAGACTGCTGTAGCAACTGCTTCAGCCCAGTAAAAATCTAGCAAGTCTTTTTCGTTGAGCATGGCACAAGATACCTCTCCAATATGCCTGTTTTTCCTTTCTGCAATTCCATTTTGTTGTGGGTTATGACTGCATGAATATTGATGCTTTATGCCATGCTCCTATAGGAACCTTGCAAACTCATTTGAGAGGTACTCTCCCCCTCCATCTGACCTTAGGCATTTTATTTGCAGACCTGTTTCTTTTTCAACCATAGCTTTAAGAGTTTTGAAATGCCCAAACACCTCACTTTTCTTTTTCATAAAATACACCCAAAGTTTTTTGCTATAGTCATCAATAAAAGTGACAAAATAATGTCAGTGATCCGGGTTTTTTACAACCCGGATTATTACCACAAAATTTTGGCCAAAGCCCCTACCAAGAGCTTACCATATCACTTTGGGTTTACTCTTCAAGCACTAGGTATGCTACATTGCTTCTCGATTATGATAACTCTAGCAAATGGGGGGAACAAGTTCTTAGAAGGCATGTCAATGTAAAGGGTAAAAGGGATGGTTATCTTAGTGAAGATGAAAATGGATTACACCTAGGAGTTGAGTGAATGCATAGATTTTTCAAAGGACTAGCCTCCAACTACATATGGGCTCCGTCTGCATCACTAAGATTTGGAATCTATCACCATCATTAGAGGACACCTCACCCTAGCACACAAGTCAATATCCACATCATGGTGTCATTTGGATCTTGCACAAAAGCTTACAAGCATGGACCCCTTTTGTCACATGCTTATATGTATTTATATACATATGGGGGACTAAAGTCAAAGCAGCTTTTGAAAGCCATTTTTTATAATCTCAATAACTCCCAAGAAAAAGCGAATTTCAAGAAAATTCTCGTAATACCCGATCGATTTCGACCTGGTCTACAAAGTTGCAGAAGAAACTTTTTTCAAATTCCTCACGGATTTGAAGTTACGAAGGCGCAGACTGCTGGCTACATGCAATTTTCTTCTCTCTTTCACAACACCAACTTTCCACTCTGTCCTTCTTGTAAATATATTATAATAATGTGCTTTGGGCACCCACATCTTGTAATCTAGCTCCATTTCTCCATTTTGTCTACCACCACCCTTGGCTTCTTGCATGATGACCAAGGTGGGGACTTGTCCCATCCACTATTCTCCATATTTTCAAAGATGCCATACATCATCTAGGATTATGTTAATCAAGAAGATTAGCTTAATCTAATCCCTCATGGAGGCTATATAAAGAGCCCATGGAGAATGAAGAAGGAGAGGAGAGGAAGAAGGACAATGACAAGTCCATGAGAGCATTCTAGAATATCCTCATCTCTTTGAGGTAAGCTATGAGTGAGTTCTTTTATTATGTAGCATAATGGCAAGCTTCCTCTACCTCTTCTCCTATTATCTCCCTCTCTTCTCATCTTCTCATTCCATGTAGCATAATGGAAAGCTTCTTCTACCTCTTCTCCTCTTGTCTCCCTCTCCTGTCATCTCTCTCTCTTATATTCCAATATGGTGTCTAGTACATATATTCTCTCTTGTAAATTTGTGTCTTGGTTCTCTTGATTCTCTTTGAGAAAAAGGATGTCCTAGCCCATCCTCCCTTTGGCTAGGTGGTGCCCCTCTTTAGTTCTCTTAGTGAGGATTGGAGGTTGGATGGGTAAGAGGCAACCCGTTCATCATTTCAGCCCTCAACAGCTTCCAATAGATGCATCTTTAGTAGTCCATACATCAGAGTGGATTAATTCCATGGCTTCTTACTCTCTTGAACATGTCTAGGAAACGGTTTCCTTGCCTGTTTTCCAAATTGATAGGCTTCACATACCTTATTCATTTCTGCAACCTTGAATTTAGGCAATCCTTCAATAATATTTTGGGCCTGCATTGATTTAAGTCGCTGTATATTAACATGACCAATGCATTTATGCCAGATATCAATATCTGCAACTACACCGGTCCCATGTGCAAACATTGCTGCACTCAATTCAAGCACGTCTGCATCCAACGTAAACATTCTGCCCTTCTTCTTTCATTTTGCTATCAAGCGACCTTTATTTTTCATATCCTCAACAAAGCATCCATGAGGATTAAATTTGACCTGCAAGCCCTGCTCAACCATTTGACCAACAGAAACCAGGTTCTTGGTGATATTCGGGACATGGAATACATCCGACATGTATTTCTTTTTCCCATCCTGCATAGACAAAAGAATTTTTCCAATCTGCACAATAGGATGTGTAGTATCATCACCAGTCTCCACAAATCCTGGTTTTTCCATTTTCCTTGCATCCTGCATCCATTTTGCATGACCTGTCATGTGGTTTGATGCACCTGAGTCAACATACCACACATCGTTGCTTTCTTCTACACTTGGTCACAGAATTGGTCATGTGCTGCACCATAAACAAATGCTCATTTCTGTCATCACCCTGTCTACTAGAAGATATATAATTCCCTTGTTGCAATTTTCCATTCATGATGTCATTCTGCTTTTTATAGCAGTCTTTAACCATATGACCCATTTTACCATAGTAGTAGCATTCAACATTACTGTTTGCATTTTGCCCTCTTTGCCATCCACCACGACCTCTTTGGCTCCCCTTGCCTCTAGAATTACCACGTCCTCCTCCATAGGACTAGTTTTCTTGAGTTTGCTGCATATTCTGATTTCTACCACGGCCTCCAGATTGGCCTCCTCTACCTCTGCCTCTACCTCTTCCAGCATTTGAGTAGAAGACAGCTTCTTTTGAAGTTCCTCCTGAAGAAGATGCACCAGCATTTCTCTGCTTCTCAGAAATTAGAAGAGCAATCAACTCCTCAAAATTAGGAAATCTTTCACGGATGGAAATGGATGTTCGGACCTGTGCATAATCCTTTCCTAGACCATTCAAGGTCATAGAAACTAAATCATCATCTTCCACTGGTGACCCGATGGAAGCAAGTGTATCTGCAATCTTCTTCACCTTCATGTGGTAGTCATTGATGCTCATACTTTCTCTTTGCACATTGTGCAACTCTTGCTTGAGCTGCATTTTCCTGGCTTGCATATTTGTGCTATACATTTTTGACAAAGTATCCCATGCCTCCTTTGGTGTACTTGCATCCTGAATATGCACAATCATAGAGTCTGAAATACTGATAGACAACCAGTACATAACTTTTCTGGCTCTCTCATGCCATCCTTTAAATGCCTGCATTTGTTGTTGATTGGGAACATCAGGAAGAACTGGTTCTTCTTCATTTCCTGCAACGAAATCCCAATATCATTTTCCCATAAGGAATTCGTCATTCTAAACTTCCATGCTTGGAAGTTGTTCTTGTCAAGCTTTTCAGTGACAATCTGTGAAAGAGAATCAGATGCCATTACAGAACACTGCAAAAAATTCTATCACTGCAAAAAACACAGCTTCAGCCTCACAAGGGCAAATCTACAAAACTGAGGAAAGTGGTATTTGACCACACAGTCACTTCCTAGTGACGATTTTGCATCAACAGGCAACAAGGATGATTTTGTAACTCCCAATGTTTTTGCGCATAGGCATACGATGCAATTTCTACGGTAACTTTTCACCGACCTGTAGAACAGTGGTCGCACAACAAAAAACAAGGCCTTTTCCTGAGTGTGTGCGGAAAACTTCCACCTCCAAAATAGGCCCTCAAATGGCCTCGAATCAAAAACACATGGCAACCAAGGGCTAAAGCCCTTACCAGTAGCATATACTGCCCTCTTGCTACACCGCGAAGGGCATCTCAATCTGAGACAATGCACTTTTGCACTTTTCGGCTGTACTACCTACAGAGACTTGCTCCCAAACTCGAAAAATGAAAGCAACACTGGTCCTCTTACCAGAACACTGCGAAATTGGTTTGCTTTCTTGAGCTCCTTACCACGAACTTGGCTCTGATACCATGTCAAGATTGTGGGAGAGAAGGAAGGAGTCTCACTTGTAGCTTTCTCACTTGCACAAATGGGGAAATACACACACAGGTGGAGGCTGAAAACAGTTTTCCTCTTCTTAGTTGTGTAAGCCAAAAAGAACACAAGTACAGAGAAATAGAAGAACCCTATATATGAGTCTCAAACCAAACTCAACTAACTAAGGTGGCATACTAACTGAGCCACGAACTAGAGTAGATAAGGATAGATGTCATCTAGCTATTATTCATGGGCAGTGTACCAACCGCATCTTCAGCTAACAAGTCGGTGATATAAATGCACAACAGTCACCCTGGCATATCACGAGTGGAGCTTGATATCTCAACATAACCACCCCATCAACTAGTTTAAGCTCTCCTGCAGGTCTCAAATCAACCCCAGCATAGATCAGCAATGCATTAAGCATGTTAGCATATTCAAAAATAATAAGGTTTAATCTTATTAAGATTAACCTTATTCTTAAATTTCACTCCCTATAAATCAGCTAATAAAGTCGTGGTCTTATTTTTACCTAACTGAACTATCTTGTAAGGGCCATCCCATCTAGGTTCTAGCTTTCCTGGAAATAGCTCCCTATGCACATCGTAGTATAGAACTAACTACCCTTTCTTACAGGTATATTTCTTCGCTTTTAGATCATGCAATGGCTTCATCTGACATTTAGCCACCTCTTGGTGCAACAGACTCTGCAATTTAAGTTCATCCAAGTGGGCTATAGTCGTAAAATGCTCGAATAGGACATCTTTATTACCCAAAGAATGATTGATTGCGAATCTTATGGTCGGCAACTCAATTTCTAAGGGCTTATTGGTACTTTCAACTTGTCCATTTGCTTGCGAATTATAGGGGGTCGTCTTGTTATGCTTAATTTCCATGCTTCAGTCAAGCTTTTAATTACCTTGTTCAAAAAATGGGTTCCACGGTCCGATACTATTTCCGTTGGTGGAACAAAATGGCAGATGATTTGCTCAAGTAGGAAACTGGTAGTCTCTTTTGCATTATCATGCCTCGTCGCACGTGCTTCTGACCACTTCGTAAAGTAATCAGTTGCTACTATAATGTATCTCTTCTAAGTAGTAGACAACGGGGTAATAGATCCCACAAAACCGATGCCTCACTTCTCAAATGGAAGGGTAGCCATAATCGGCGTAAGTGGTCGCTTCCTATTCTCTCTATTGTCATGCCTTTGACATGTATCACATCTCTTGACATAGTTAAATGAATCCTGGAAGATGGATGGCCACAAATACCTAGCTCTTAAAGCCTTCTATGCTGTTAACCGCCCAGCAAAGTGCCCTCCACAAGCGGAGTCATGGCACTCTTCCAATATAAATGAAACCTCATCAGGCATCACACATTAGCGATAGATATCATCAACACCCTGTCGATATAGTATTCCTGTGATCAAGGAAAATTTCAATGCCTGCTGTTTAATTTTTCTCTTCTCTAATTTTGATAAAGTAGCTCTAGTCTCTCTCGTAGAAAAATAGTGCATTATAACAGCATACCAGGAGGACTTGAACAAAGTTTCAATATCACTTCCTTCAACCGAGACCTCTTTTGTCTCTTCGAAATCCACAAGACACTCTACAATGTCCTGAAGCTTTGGCGGCTGGCTCTTAATCTCATAATCAAATTCCTACATAGCGATTAACCACTTTGCTAAATGATCAGCCGGCTGTAAGTTATTCAACAATAATAAAAGCCCTTCTGCCTTCATATAAAAAACCACCTTCTCATAAAGAATGTAGTGCATGAACTTTTTGTCGCAAATACCATCGCAATTCAAAACTTCTCCATATAGGTGTAGTTAATTTCTAATATTCCCAACTTCCGACTAGCAAAAGCTATCGGATGGTACCACTTCTCCTCCCAAATTTGGGATAAGCAACAACTAACATGGTTTTTGCTGAAAATATATAGAACATTTCGCCCCTTTTAGCTCCTGCTTCACATCGTCAAAAGATACTTTGCAAGCATCATTCCATGCAAACTGACAATTAAAGGATAATAGGTTCATCAGTGGCAACGTTCATTCTGCTAGGGCATTGATAAACCTACGATAATACCCTACTAATGATAAAAAGCTATGCATTTCCTTTGGAGTACATGGCCGACTCATGGCGACTATGATCTTAATCTTTTCAGGGTCAAGTCGCAATCCCTACGGAACTAACCATATGGCCTAACAATAGCCCGTAAGGCACTCCAAAGACGCACTTCCGTGGGTTGAGAGCTATGAAAAATTGTCAACAATGCTTGAAACACTTCCAAAAAATAATCGATTGCCTTTCTCTTACAGTGGCTGCCCCCAAGTCATCAATGAATACTTTCAACTCCTCTGGGGAGATGTCACCAAAGGTCTTGTCGGCTGTTCTTTGCCACGAACCAAGTGCATTACATAACCCAAATGCCATCACATGGTATGCAAAGGTACTGAAGACAGTGATAAATGTCATTTTTAGCTTGTCTTGGTCAGCAATCGCCATTCGGTTATACCCTGCAAAGCAATCCATGAACGAATATATTTCCCTACCCCTGCCAATTGATCCAAAATTTGGTCAATAAATGGTAACTGGTAATAATCTTTAACAGTCTATTTATTTAGCTCTCTAAAGTCTATACAAAGACGGATTTTATTATTCTTCTTCTTTCTAATCACAACTGGCGAACACCATTCAATATGCTGAACTGGGAAGATCAAACCCGCTTTTTGCAACTTTTGTAGCTCATCAAACAACCTATCCCTTAGTTCAAAAGGCATACGCCTTACTTTCTGACTTATAGGGCGGGTACCTTCCTTTATAGGAACGGTATGCATAGCCAGACTGGGAGAAATACCCCTAAGTTCGTCAGAGCTCCAAGCAAAGAGATGTCATGGAACTCCTGAATCAGGGACACATAGTCCTCTCTCTCTTTCGAACTGAGCATGGAACCTAATTTGATTGGCCGCACATCATTAGGCGTTCCAAGGTCCAACTCAATAACGTTCGCATCTCTTATTCAATCTTGAGGCTCTATTGGCTCATTCAAGGTTATTTGATAAATATCCTCTGTAGTGGACCCTTCTTTAGATCCATCGCTTGATGACGTCTCACTACCAGATGGATCATCTATTATTTCTAGTTATGGAGCTCTCTCACTCTGAGGAGACTCAGGGTAAGCATCCACTAGTACACGATAGGCACCTCGACCTAGAATCACTGGACGATGAAAGATAATGCTAAGGAGACAGCCAGTTTCATGATGGAGAAAATTGTTTGATGTTTTGGTCCACCGAAAGAGATTGTGTCTAATCGAGGGACATACTTTTTGAACAAGTGGCCCTGAAGATTAAGCACAACAAGACTACTAAATATAATCCTCAACGGAATGACCAGGTTGAGAGTACTGTAAGAAGCTGGGAATAAGGATTTAGTGTAAAAATAATATTGATGTTATGCCATGTCACACTGACATTGGTATAAAAGGAGAGGACATGTAATTTTTTATATCTTTTTGACACATTAATACAATTACTGTCCTTTTCTCCCATCTTGCTCACATCTTCTATGGCTTCTTTCTCTTTCATGTCTTTCTCTCTCCAATTCTAGTATTTCTCTCTCCTCGTCACTCTCTTTCTCTCTCTTCCTGTAGTCTTTCTCTCTCTTCTGTAGTTTTCTCTCTCCTCTTTCTCTCTCTAGTTCTCTCTCTGACAAGTGGTATCAGAGCATTGGTCTTTGATCCATTTTTCCTTCTATTTTCAATCCTATTTTCTCCATCAAAAATCAATTTCAGACAAGTGCTTAGTAAAGACAGTGACTAGTGGAGGGTTATAAACTATCTATAATTAGTAAGAGGCTACATCTGGAGATCTCCAAGGTCAGATATGGGGGAGGATGATTAAAGTAGCAGCTCATTATCAAATTTCTTGCAAAACTGGAGGTAACTAGGGTAAAGGAGAGTTAATCGGGCTTAGTTTGGGGTTAAACTATAGTTACTTTTCAAAAGAGGTATTTCTTTCCTCTTTCTCCAAGATTTGACCAAGATTTCATGGAGTTCTTTAGCTGAGATCTTCTCTTTATTCACTGATCCTTGCTCTCCTTCAACAATGGCTTGCATAATGGCCTTCTAGGCATCAAATGCTACAGGTTGTATATCATTTTCTTGACTGGAGGATCAGCCCCACATGTGCAGGACAGTAGCCTGAAATTTGTGCTGCTTTTTTTCGGCCTGTTCTTCACTAATCTCCATCCAATCTCCAGCACTGATGCTTCTCAATGGTCTTTGTCATTGATTACTTCAAGTCTCTGATGTGTAGGCTCCAAAATGGGGCTATATTCTTCATCCTTTCTCTCTCTTGAAACCCTACATGAACAATGCATGGGCGGCCATGAAAGCTTCAGCCCAAGCTTTTATTCTTCAATAATTTCTTGAGTATTCCTCATCAATTCAACCCTGGCATCATCTCAGTGAGGATTCTTTAACAAATTGCAAAGATTTCAGCCCATGGAGGACATCAGAGCTCATATTGAAGGTTTATTTTGGGGCTTTTCTTCAAGAGGCTTGAATCTTTGGTATTCAAGTGTTCAAGCAAGCCTGGGGCATTGATCCTTCATGGATTTGAGCATATTGGAGCTCATATGGACTGATTTAGTGGATATTTCAAACGTCATGATGGATTCATGGTGGATTTATAATGGATTTTGAAGAATTCTTCCATCAATGGGATTGGAACTAACATCTATCATCTTCTTCAAGCCTAATCAAGGTATTTCTCTTGCTTAATCTTTGAAATCTCTCAATAATCCACTTGCTAACGCTTTTCCACTTGTTGATGAGAGATTATTGATTAATTAATTCTTTGAATTGATCAATAGATCAGAGATTAGTGTTATTTCCATTAATCTCAGCCTATTTCATTGAATTTCAGTATTGATTCTATCATAACCTCATCATAAATATCATTTGCCAAGTTTGATGCATAACCTTGACTTGTTGGGTTGAATTCTTTTGCCCAAGCTGAAATATTGTAAAAGGATAAGTACTAAAGCAATCAATGAGTCACTGAATTGCATTGGTAAGACCCTTTCCTTATCCAAATTTTCTAAATTTCATTCAATTGCATCTCATGAAAGGGGCTGAATGAATATTTCAGCAATGCATTTTATACTGATTAATTAGAATAGAATGTCATTGCCATATTATTGATATACCCACTGAGGAAAAAGGTGGATGTTGGGGGAGATAGTCAGACAAAAGAGAGATGTCGAAAGGGTGCAACCAACCGACCCGGTGGGAACTTTTCTCGAAGGGGTGCAACCAACTGACCCGGGTGGATCTTTGCCTACCTCCCGATGATTCGGAGCCCGTGTAGAGATCCTGTCATGTCATTTTATCCCTCACACTAGTACAACGAGTGGATAATGGAAGATTGAAGATTTTCCAAAGCCTCAAGTATCTTCAGGATCAAAACAAGGTAAAACAGGGATTTTACAGGGCATAAGGCTCTTACAAGTTGCTATAGGTACACCCTTCATTACTGAAGTACATGTGCAGGTACTACAGGGCACCCACAGTCCTACTCAGTCTTCTATAGGGTTTGGTACCCATTTGGGGTTACTATTTTACCTTACAGGGTCAAAACAGGGCATTTATAGGTCAAAATAGGGTGCAAGCTTGGACAGCTCAGACTCAGAGATTGAGTTGCAAAAATTTTTGTCCTAAATTTGTTATAGTGTTCTATAGCTCATCTCGAAGATGGAATTCTTGCTTTGATTTGAACTTAAAAATTTTGAAATTGATGTTTCATAGCAAAAGTTATAGCCATTTTTCTGACAGGGGATACTGCAGGACTACACTATTATGGCAGGGTATAAGGATAAAAATAAGGTCTAGGATGATTATGCTCAGCAAATCATAGATTCCATGTTGGATATTGTACCTCAAGAGATCCCTAAAGAGCCTCAATAACAAGGGGAAATCAGTATACTCAATGATACCTTTTACATACATGAACAAAGGCATAGAGAACGTCATGAGGCACTACTATCAAGAATGGAGCAAATGGTTTTGTCTACTGATCAAACGAAGTCTTCCATTGAGAAGTTAGTAGATTCAATGACTCAAAAAAAGGCTTCTATTGACAAGTTTGTGGAATCCAATGCTCAAATTATGGCTCAATTCTCCCAATGGATGCAGATGCAAATGGGATCTAAAGAAGCCAAGGAGAAAGGCTATTCAAATATTGAGCCTTCAGTCCCACTTCAGCCATCTAACCAAAATGGTCATGGTCATGGAATTATTGGACAAAGAGGCATTCCAAATAGCCAATATGAAATAGGTGAGACTTCACAAAGACATGATGACTATTTGAGAAATTTGAATGGAGCCAACTCTCAAGATTTTGGGATGAATACTCAACATCCTAGGGGTCCTCTACCAATGGGAAGATTACATAGTGGTTCTCAACCTGCACCTATGGGGATATTTCCATCTCAATTTGGGGATTCAATGGATGGTACTCATGATCAATCTATTTTGGGACAGCAACCATTCCATGAAAGAGAGCTGAAGGACAAGATCATTTTAGCCAAGTTTAATGGTCAATCATCTTCACCATTTGATTTAGAGGAGTGGACCTCTAAGATGGAATCTTACTTTGACATATTCCCCAAAACTAATGACATGAAGATTTATTTTTCTTCTTCGCATTTGGAGGGATTTTCCCATACTTGGTGGAGGTATATAAAAAGGGAAAATATACTTGTAGAGAATTGGGAAGCTTTCAAGGCACTTATTAATGAGGTGTTTGTCTCCCCTCTTGAAAAAGCGAAATTGGCACGGAGATGGTATGGTTTGGAACAAAGAGGCCTAAGTGTAAGAGAGTATAGTAACCAATTTCTCAACCTAACCATGTATGTAGAAAGCATCAGTGATGAAGCTAAGCTCCACAAGTACATGTATGGTTTAGAGCCATCTTTATCAGCTGATGTCATGGCACAAAATCCTACTTCTCTCTTTAAGGCTATTGAGCTTACGGAGCACTATGGAAGGAAATATAGAAGAGAATCTTCATTTCAGCCTGGTTTTGGATAGCCAAGGACTGTTTTTAAATAGGGGCAAGTTGGTAACATTTATGGCAACAATCATGTGCCTAATGGGAGCTTAAGGGTGCCAACTTATCCACCATTCAATGCTTCTAGACCTCAAAGTAATTTCAAGACAGCAAACCGTCCTAGAGTTGACTTCAAACAAGCGGACAACAAGCCTAAATCCATTTCAACCAACATGAATCCTAAGTCTATTCCTATGGATCTTTACAAAGAAAGAAAGGAGAAAGGCTTATGTTTCAAGTGTGGGGAAAAGTATACACCTGATCATGCCTCAAAGTATGTATATAAAAATGTCAAACCCAAGCTTTAGAGTATGTTAGTCTTTGAGGATCTTGAAGATGAGATGGATGAATCTAATTCAATTGCACTCAATGCTAAAAATGACGATCTTGATGAAGAAGTTGGGCAAGAGTATTTCTATGATCTAGCCGACTCTTTTCCTTTTGATCCAGGTGGAATTGTTCCTTTTGATCCAGATGGGACTTGTCATGAGCCACTTGCTACCACTAGTTGTTCTATTTTCATGGATGCTTGGACAGGTTCTAAGAGCCTTAGTACACTCCATATGAAGGGTAACATTCATGGAAAGACTGCGTTCATTCTAATAGATAGTGGTAGTACCCATAGTTTTGTGAATAAGTCCATTATGGACAAGCTGAATCGTATTTCCATAGATTTACATCAGCCCATTAGAGTTAAAGTGGCCAATGGTGAAGAAGAAATCGGCGCACAGATATGCCCACAGGTTTCTTTACAGTAGCTGGCTAAAAATTTTGAAGCAAAAGTAAACCTCATTACTTTGGAAATGGGGCCTATAGACATTGTACTCGGTTGTGATTGGTTGATGACATTAGGCAAGATCACTATAGATTTCTCACAGTTGTATATGGAGTTTATTCTCAATGGACAGCTCATCCATTTACAGGGAATTCCTAGTAGATCAAATTTTCAGCTTATTACCATTCAATAACTCAAAAGGGAGTACAAGTGGCATTCAAAAATATTTGTTTTACATTTGAATAAATAGATGCAAGATTAGCCCAATAATTCAGCAAACCATCCAGCCTTGAAAACTCTTCTTGAGGAGTATAGGGATTTGTTTGAAGTGCCTACTTCATTGCCTCCCAAGAGAGCAGTAGATCACCCTATTGATTTGGAACCCAACTCAAACACAATCAATAAGCCACCTTACAGATTATCTAAGTGTGAATAAGAGGAAGTAGCCAAGCAAATCAAGGAATTTCTTGAGATGGGATTAGTGCCCATAGATGTAAATACCCCCTGCCAAAAGTTACTCATAAACTTTGAGTCTCTATCATGAATAATCACTTGCAGTAATCCATGTAGTCTAAAAATTACTCCATAAACTGACTGGCCACTTGAGAGGCAATAAATTGGATCTTGGTTGGAATAAAATGGGCTGCCTTGGTGAGTCTATCTACCACCACATATATACTATTCCATCCCTTCTTGGTAGTAGGAAAGCTAGTAATGAAATCCATAGTAATGTGAGTCCATTTATCTGTAGGAATAGGTAATGGATGTAACAAACCTCCTGGCTTATGGGTGTTGTCCTTATACTTCATGACAAAGTCCTTGACATCTTTTCACAGTCCTTTCCAATGGAAACTTTTACTGATTTTGTCATAGGTCTTGAAAACTTCTAGATGTCTAGCTAAAGGCGAAGAATGTAGTTCCTCCATAAATTTCAGTGTAAAAGAAGAGATAGAAGGAATGACAATCTTGCCTTTCAACCAAATAAGGCCGTTTTTAAACCGATAATGGGAGTTTTCTTCCATAAGACCTTGCTATAATTTCTAAAAAATATGGCTGAATTCTTCATCCAAAAGATAAGCCTCCTGTAGTTCTTTAATCAGATCATTATGCAATTCAGCCATAGCTGAAACTTTGCAAGCCCACATATGAGAAAGAGAATCAGCCATTATATTATCTTTGCCCCTCGTATGAGTGATGTCAAAACCATAATTATGTAGTGTAGCTACCCACTGACACTACTCAAGCGTAAGATTGGACTGAGTAAGGAAATACTTAAGAACCATGTGATCACTGTGGAATCTGAATCGGCTGCCATACAAGTAATGGTGCCATTTATTAATTGCATGCAAGATAGCCGACATCTCCTGGTCATAAAAATTCATGGCCATTTCTTTATCTGTAAGCTTATGGATCTCAAAGGCAATTATTCCATGCTCGTGTAACAAAAGAGCCCCAATGCCACGACCACTAGCATCACACTGCATGGTAAATTCTTTGGAGAAGCCGGGCATACTAAGATAGGAGCAAAGGTAAGGAGCCCCTTTAACTGGTTGAAGCTACTATCTGCAAGAGCATCCCAAAAGAAAGCCTCCTTCTTCAACCTTTCAGTCAAAGGAGCTGTAATAGCCACATAGTGCTTGATGAATCGATGATAGAATGAAGATAGACCAAGGAATCCTCTAAGAGAGGTAGTAGTGGTAGGTGTTGGCCAATGTTTTATACACTACACCTTCTTGGGATCAGCCTGTATCCCTTTTTCTTTGATAATATGTCCCAAGTATTCCACTTCAATCTACATGAAAGAACATTTCTTTTCCTTAGAAAAAAGCATGTGATATCTCAATACATCAAAAACCCTCCTCATATGTGCTAAGTGATCTTGTAAAGTCTTATTGTAGATCCGAATGTCATCAAAGAACACCAAGACAAACTAAAAGAGGAAAGGCTACAAAATCTTATTCATCAGGATCTAGAAGGTATCTCGGGCATTTGTAAGCCCAAATGGCATCACAAAGAAATGATGGAGCCCTCGATCAGTCTTGAAAGAAGTCTTAACCTCATCACCATCTCACATGCGAATCTAATAATACCCTAACCTCAACTACGGCCTATCATCCACAAACTGATAGACAAACAGAAAGAGTTAATAAATGGTTGGAGGCTTATCTTCGCCATTTTTGCTATGATGTCCCAACTTCATGGGATTCTTGGTTACACTTGGCTGAGTTTACTTACAACAACTCTACCCATTCTAGTATTGAAGTTTCACCCTTTGAGGATCTGTATGGCTACAAGGTGCCCTTACCCACAGTCATCTTTAATGAAAAGATTAACCCTCATGGGAAGGAAGAATTGGAAAGAATGCAAACCCTTCTTCAGTAATGTAAGATGAATCTTAGGAAAGCTCAAGACCAAATGAAGATGTATGCTAATGAGAAGAGGTGGCCTTTAGAGTTCCAAGAAGGAGAGCTGGTCTTACTGAAGGTGCCCAAGTCTAGGTACTCTACATTAAAAGATGGGTCTAGTAATAAGCTTGCTCACAGGTTTTATGGCCCCTACCGGATCCTAAAGCGCATTGGAGACTTGGCATACAGATAGAGCTCCCTTCTTCCACAAAGATTCACAATGTCTTTCATGTTAATCAGCTCAAGTCTTTCTATGGTGATCCAGTGGATATACACTTGATGAGCTGCCACCTATTGATGAAGAAGGTCTTATTCAGTACATCCTAGAGGTTGTTATAGGTCAGCGTGAGAAGAAGCTTCTATCTCATTCTATCATGGAATATTTGATCAAATGGAGAGTTTTACCATCTAAGGAATATTGATTCTATATTGGATGAGTTTCCTTTCTTAAGGGATACATTAGTGGCTGAAGCCTATTGATTATGGAGCTAGTTTAGGTGCACACAGGATCAGGAAAGCGTGCTGTTTAAGAACAGCTTTTATTGTGCCTAATTTTCAAAATTAAGCTATCTACATGGCCTTAAAGTACTCTTCAAGAGCTACATTTTGATATATGGCACGCCTCATTTGGACACTTCTACTAGAAATTACGGTAGATTTGGTCGAACAGGATTTGTTGACATAGCAAGCTGTCTACTTCATTTTGAGATTATCTATTGAAGATTTTATGGCTCCATATACTCTTGAAGTATTCCAGATCATGTATGTAGCTAAGGCCTACTCTTCTTCTTCAATTTTAGTCCATACGTTGGTCATTTTTTATTCATTTTTCCATTTGTAAAGTTGTAAAAATAGAGTAGTACTCTGTTCTATCCATCCTTTTCTAGTCTTTCAAGTTTGTTTTTTAGGGCAAAAACTTTTGGGAAGGGATGGATCGTAAGAAGCTGGGAATAAGGATTTAGTATAAAAATAATATTGATGTTATGCCATGTCACACTGACATTGGTATAAATCTTCTCTCTCCTCTTTCTCTCTCTCTAGTTCTCTCTCTGACAAGTACAAATAAAAAACTTGTGGGAATCTTATCCAAGATAGTATCGGAAAGCAAGCACGACTGGGATAAGAAATTATATGTGGCAGTGTGGGCTTACAACTCGACATTCAAGAGAGCCATAGGCCACACCAAGCTAGTGTATGGGGAGAAGTGTGTTTTGCCATTAGAAATAGAGCTCCCCATTGTGAGTTTTACCCTTAATCATTCATTGGGAGAGGGAAAAGCATAACAGTAATGGTATACATCTCAGGCACATTTTGATGAGATTCGGTTGCAGGCTTTACTACATCAAGAAGTAGGGAAGAGGAGAATAAAATCCCTTCATGATCTTTGGGCTAAGAAGTACAAATTTGTGAAAGGTCAGTTTGTGTTGTATTATGATGCTCGTCTCAGGAGCTCTTTCTAAGAAAATTAAAACCTAAATGAGATGGACCATACAAGATTGTACGTTTAGGAAAGAATGGCTCTACTGCCCTTCTAGCATATTTGCAGGGGGTAGAGTTTAAGATTAAAGTTAACTTTAATAAGATGAAGCCTTACTATGTGCAAGGGCTAATGTTGGGCTTGGTGCTTGCACAGGTCCTTTAGGATTCAGCTTAAATGTGCAATAGATACTAAGACGAGTGGATGGGACGCATCATTTCCTATCTGGAGCATCCGTATCTTGAGCAACGTTACCACCAGGGTCGAGTGATAGGGTGGAGCAAAGGGTATTAGGTTATAGAGTAGCAAGACGAATCCTTTACATGGAAAATTAAGGTCTACTACCACCATTGTCAAGGACTTCTGACTAGCATTCCTATCGAGTTCAGCAAGGAAGGAGGGACTGTGCCTATTATACATCCTGTCTCTTGGCTTGATTTATTATCATATGTATGAGTGAGCTGATTATTATGGCATGGCCTATCAATGAAGCATGGGTTTATACTCTGTATTTTGACAGAGCTTTTAGAGAGCCCGCTAAACATGTGAGTGTTGGTCTGGTCATTAAATATCCCTGACATAGGGTTGTCATGAAGATGTGAGTCTATTTAGGACCCTCTTGTACTAATAATATGGCAAAATACAAGGCCTTAATCATGGGGTTGAATGTAGCCCGATGTGGTGGTATCCGTCGATTATTGGTTAATAAAGGTGACTCACAGTTCATAATTGTCAAGAATCGCGTGGTGGAGGGGATTGCTCAAGATGCTGCGCCGAACACACAGAATGCACAAGGAGAAGCTCACTCAAGAGACAAGAAGAGAGATGGAGGCCAAAACGTTTTCTTGCTGATTTCTTCTTCTTCTTCCACACACTTTACAATGTACACAAAGTATAGATAAGATCCAACATAAAAGAAAAGTGGCCTACTAAGTCAAACAATGCATAACCGACTACACTAGTCGACTGGCGCTATAACTATGCCAGCTGTAAATAGGTGTAACAACCTGAATATAATAAGTAATGAGTCAGTGGCCATGTGAGAGTCATAATGACCACCGACGTGCTAAGTGTAGACGTGTGGACCCATCTAACCAGGCGGTCCATCATCCATGTCCACATGTGTTGAGCTTGCCATCTCAACAATAATCAATTAGCTAAATAGGACATATAGTGTGCGAGATCCCATCTTAGGGATGTACTGTCATGTAGCCTTGGATGTGTTGCATATCTTTGAGACAGTGACTTGTCAATTAGTTCCTGGACAATGGAATCTCTTTGTGGATTTCTTGGCCAACTATGCTTTCATGGAAGATATATTTTTCAATTGTGGTCCAAGAGAGCCCTTGCAATTACCTTCTAACATTAGCCCTAGACTACTTTGGGGTCTTCTTTACTGACACGTCATATTTCGATCGATGGTTAGTTTGGGTTATGAGTCAGGTAGCAAGTGAGCACCTTCTTACTCTGGCATGGATGCATAGGATTGTGTATCATCATATTCATCAAACACCCCTTGCTATTTATGCAGGGGGTTTGCTAATAACTTGATGCACTTAGTGTAGGGCCTAAGAAGCCTTATCCTTGGTCAGTTTTGTGCTTTAGTAGAGTAACATTAGGACCAAGGGATTGTTCCAGTAGTACGTTGTGCTGAATGGTAGTAAAATATTTTATTTCATAAGGCTAAGAGAGATGTTATGTTAGTTGTGAAATGTTTTATCTCTTTAGGCCAAGAGGGCCATACATCTATTTGGTGCATGTAAATTTAATGGTTTTTTGTTTTAGTGATTGCATCACATAGGTTGGACGAAGTGCCTAGAGGGATTCTTGGTTGTGCAAGAGCTTCTTGTGGCCATTACAAGTGGTGTCGTCGCCTTTCCAAGTTTTTCTCTTAAGCTAATAGTGTCATATATATATGTGGGGGTTATTTTCTTTTTGTTTGTGGGGATTGGCAATCAAGGCATGAAGTCCTAGGGTTTGGTTAGGTATATCTGGGGGAGATTTGTGTAGTCGTCTACCTTCTGTTAGGACATTGTCAGGCATTAAAGACCTGTGATAGAGGATAGTCCTTGTGACCTTGTCCTTTCTACTTGCTAGGTAGATGTCCTAGGAGTCCCTGCTAGTGTGAGGCAGTTAGAGAAGCCTACCAAAATAGCAAAGAAGAGCAAGTTCCGAA
The DNA here is from genome assembly GCF_053477565.2 of Lygodium microphyllum. Classification (NCBI taxonomy): domain Eukaryota; kingdom Viridiplantae; phylum Streptophyta; class Polypodiopsida; order Schizaeales; family Lygodiaceae; genus Lygodium; species Lygodium microphyllum. The sequence goes on from NC_141157.1 coordinate 125,558,064, forward strand.
TATATCTAAAGATAAAAATTACAGAGGTGTGTAAAAAGGGGTTCTAACCCCTCAATTAGCAAGGGAAAAAAAAATCTTACAAGTAGTTGATTATCGCCTTGCGGAGGCCTAGTAGGTCCCTGGGGATAAGTCAGCCAATGCCTTCTCTTCCTAGGGGTATGGAAACCTTGGAAGGAAAATGTGTTTAAAGAAAAATGTCATGACCAGACTATAAGATTCCTTGCCTAGTAGGAGGTTATAGTCTAGTTGTCCTAAGTTAGGTAGGTAGTTCAAATCACTACTAGGATGACCTCTTTGATAGGTTTTTTAGCCAGTCCATGTTAGAGCAATTGTGGTTAGCGACTCGCTCTGGATTTTTGCCAGATTATGCTAGGCCTATCCCTTGTGGATTTTCATGCCTTGGTTTTCTCAAAGAGTAGGGTGAGAGCTGTGCTTGTGCTATGTTGCATATCTTTTTTGTGGCAGCTTGATGCTTTCTATGGTTGATGCTTGTGCAGTTCAGTTTGTGGGAATTGATTGGATGAGTCACCCTATCCTGTGGTCACCAATGAAAGCCAATTTTAAAGACAATTTTTGAAGTGAAAAAGAGTTTGAGAGACTGTGAAATACCAAATTTTTACGCAAAATGAAATGGTATTGATGAGTTGGAGTTTTCCTAGATGAAGTTCAATGCTAGGAACCCAACATAAGTCTCCCTTCATCGATTGGAGTCCATTTGACCCCCCATTTAATCCCCGCAAGATTTTGCATTATGAAGGAGGTACATGATCCGAGATCCGAAAAGTGTGTCACAAGTTCTAGGTTTGTAGATTTTGACGTCACAAATCCATTAGTCTAGACGGATCTCAAATTCAAGCTCGTTTGCCCCCCCTCCCCCCCCAGAAAGCAAAAAATCCACTTGCCTACAGTGTGAAAACTTGAGGATTGAACTAGATATTTTAATGTTAAACCTTAATAACTTGATTAAGGGGGCCATAATCACAAAAAAACGTTTTTGGGGGGAGGGGATGGCATTTTCTCGACTCATCCTTTCATGGCTAAAAAATGAGTTTTTCTGTTCATGGGAATCAGGAGGAATACTCTGGGTCATGAGATCTTGAATTTTTTTGCCCATCATCACTCCAAAAATGATTGAATTTGATGCATTAAACAAAGAGATCTATTTTCAATCTTTCTCTCTCCTTTCTTCTCTCTCCTCTTATTACTTGTTTCTATGGATCAATTCATGAGAGAAGGGGGTAGGGTTTTATGAAAGATGCTGATGGAATGATGGTGTTGCAAGGAAGGAGATACCTGCCGACACAAACTGAAGGTGATACCCACCCAAACCATGGAAGCACCACCATCTCACTTGTGCTTGAAGCAGACTAGGAACAAAAAAAACATGAGTAATCAGCTTGCCCACAAATAGAAACCACCATAGAAATCAAAATACCACTTAGCCCTCCAGGAAGTATTATGGAAATCGTGAGGAGAAGAAGATAATGGGTGGAAAGAAGTAGAAGGAAGCTCACTAGCAACCACTACTCAACCAGTGCCAAACATATCCTTTCTATAGAGACGGGAGTACTTATCAATCAACTAGGATAGAGAACTCATCACTTGGGAACAATGGGAGCTCAAGAATCACCTATGCAATTTACTTTTAACTTTCAAAGTGGGCTCAAAAAGGTGTGATAGTTGTGTAGAAGGTAATTCAAGTATCATTAAGGTTAGAGAAAAGATGGCTAGAGAAAAAGATTTAAGTCCTTGGACGTGGCAATGTGAATTAGTAGATTATTATCATGATAAGGTGATTTGTCAAAGATGCGGGATCTAGAGCATAGCAGAGGCGGAAGCTATGGAGGATGGAAGATGAAGATACTACTCATGTTGACATTGATAAAGAAGACAACTATTACACAAGTGAATTAGGTTTCAAGATTGAGACTTGAACTCATAAACACAATCTTGTGTAGGACTAACAATGACACAAACACTTGACAGAAAGAGACAAGTACTATTGCATTATCATCATATGAAAGTGATAGTCAAGTACATCATTATATAGGATTTCTTGGTAGCACACTACATCCACTATGCCTATGGGATCTGTCTCTCTTCCTAGAATGAACTGCATCTCCCTAGCCTAGCTGTTCCATACAAAGGGACATACATAGGGTGTGATTGGTAGATTCTCAACACCCCTCCTCAATCACAACCTGAAAGTACAAAGTGTGTAGAGGCTTTAGTGAGAGCAACACCTGCAAAGTGTGGGCATACCACAAACATGGCAAAACACCAGAGTTTTTCACAGAAAAGGATAAGTGTGGGTACCATAAACATGGTGGACATCCAGAGGCTGTAACAGGGGCCTCACAAAGTGTACAGAGGCTGTAGTACAAGGCTACATGAGGAGTTTTTACAAGCTTATGAAAGGAACATTAAGCAGGTACAATGCTTTTAAAACAGAAAATGAGAGACAAGGACCGATAGGCCCTTGTGGTCTTTTTCAGCATATGCTTTCTCTTTGTCAGCATGGAAAATATTCTTGTCTTTCATCTTTGGTTCTTCAGCTTTGAATGATGTGGTCTTTTGGTATTCATGGCAGATCTTCTTCTTGTCCTTCTTCTCTTCTTCATGGTCTTTTTGGTCTTCTTCTTCTTTGTCTTTGCTTGCAGCTTCAGTCTTCATGTCCATGTCCCCCTCAAGCAAAGGTATCATCTTTGAGGTAGTGGAAATGTCTTCAAAATCTTCTGATGGATTCATTGATTGAACTTTGATGTAGACAACTCCATGTCTTTCTGCAAGCAAGATAGCCAAGTCTTGCATGCAATGTAAATGGGCAAAAAGAGTAATGTTACTCTTTATGACAGGTAACCACCCAAGAGACTTCATGCTTGGCATTTCCATGATGGAATCAGCTTAAAATCTCTGAAACTTTCCAGCACAGAGTTGAAATCTTAATGTGTCAAAAGACACAAGTGAAGGTAGTGTTAATCAACACTCAAGAGATACTATCTTGAATAATTGATACTAGATGTTGATGCTGATGATGATTCTTTTATGCTTCCCCTCCTTGATGATTTGAGTGGTGAATCTTGCTGGAAATTTCAGTAACAGACTGGATCAGAGTGGCAAAGGCTTGGATTGAGTGTCAGGAGTGTGAAAATGAAATAAAATGAGCTTGGGAGATTTTGGCTATGGTGGAATTAGGGTTTTTGAGATAGGGCCTGGTTTTTTTCAGATTGCAGGAGTTGTACTTGATGATTTTCAAAACTTTTTTTATAGAAAGATAGCTTACTTCATGGGCTATCAAACCCCATAGCAATCGACTAGATCGCGGGCAATATGACGCGCACAGAGAGCTTGATCAGAAACGGTGCAGATCAGGACAGGAGGCGACAATTTTTGCAATGCCAACGTCAGGGCGTAATAATGTGATCAATTGATGTGCCAGGGTGGAGTGCATTGAGTAGGAGAACAATCCCCTAGAAGGAAGCAGAGCTGAAGTGGCCTGGTTGAGGAGTTATGGAAGCTCCAAGTGAGGTAGGTCCTATCTGGCTATGGCAGACACAGGGCAGAGATTGAGAATTTTCACAATGCTGAAGCTATGCTTGCCCAAAGTCAGTGATTGATGTGTCAAGAAGAAGCTCTGGAAGCAGGGGAACACTTTTCTAGAAGGAAGCTCCAGGAGATTTGACTTGTGGAGTGAGATATAAGAGCTTCAAGCTGACAGGGTGATGCTGGCTATGGTTGCCATGGAAGCTCAAGTGAAGGTAGAGTTGAGAGATGAAGTCATGGGCTGGAACTGTGGTGACCAGAGTTAAAGAGGAATTGAGAGAGAGCAGAGAAGAGCTAAGCCATGCTCAGCTGTACTCTGATACCATGTCAAAGATGCGGGATCTAGAGCATAGCAGAGGCGGAAACTATGGAGGATGGAAGATGAAGATACTACTCATGTTGACATTGACAAAGAAGACAACCGTTACACAAGTGAATTAGGTTTCAAGATTGAGACTTGAACTCATAAACACAATCTTGTGTAGGACTGACAATGACACAGACACTTGACAGAAAGAGACAAGTACTATTGCATTATCATCATATGAAAGTGATAGTCAAGTACATCATTATATAGGATTTCTTGGTAGCACACTACATCCACTATGCCTATGGGATTTGTCTCTCTTCCTAGAATGAACTGCATCTCCCTAGCCTAGCTGTTCCATACAAAGGGGCATACATAGGGTGTGATTGGCAGATTCTCAACATGATTGAGGTGCCACATACTATAAAAGGTTACGAGTCTCAGCTTGCCTAGAGAACAAACATCATTGGATGACAATATGGAAGCACGGGTGGCCTTCTACCGCTTGGCACCATCAGAAAGAGGAAATCCCACTTACATTCTTAGCCTACCTAGGTGACATGAAGTTAACTACAACTCTACAAGGCATGGCAAGCATGATTTCCCTTTGATATATAATTTCAATGCAGAAAGGTAGTAGACAGCCTCAAGTTTCCTTCAAAGATTCATATAATATTTCTCTTCTTGCTTAGATCTCTCTTTCATTATAATGTACAATTATTTAAGATTACTTCTTCAACTACTCAATCAGAAAAAGGTGATAGAAGAGGAGAGTCTCCACCCATTGTTCTTTGATGTGAATGCGCAAATAGATAGGTATGCCATGGTGAGATTACTCATTTGTGCTACATTACTACCAGCATACTATTTTGAGCTACTAGAAGACATGAACATTAGCTAATTCACTAATTGTAGCCACCCTTTTCGCCCAACAACACCCTTGGCAACAAGATCTACACTCTAAAGACCTATGCAATTGAGAAAGCACTCTTAAAAACTATATAGACCTTTCTTGTTGGTCATGTGATAGGAGGCACCACTATTCAATACCCATGAGTTAGTATTAGATATTTTTTGCACTGAGGAACACACTTCCTCAATGGTTTCCGTGAATAACTCCAACTCTGCTTCAACGGTATTGGTTGTCTCCTTTCCTTTTGTCTTCATGATGCTAGTCTTTTTATCTACCTTCTTGACATGACAATCTACAATTGCATGTCCTTTCTTCTTGGAGTAGAAGCATCTCTTTGAAAATTTTTCTTATCACCCTTCATTTTTTGTCACTGTTGGTAGAAGAACCACCTTTGCCTTTTGCATTGGTGGAGAATGTAGCATCTCCATTGTTGTTATCTTCTTGGCCTTTAAGCCTCAACTCCTCCTCCATTAGTAGTGCACAAAATTCATCAAATGTCAAAGATTGGGGTCTCACCTGAGTGTTTAGGGCACTTACCGATCCATCAAAATTTGATGGAAAAATCTAAAGACACCTCCGAGCTAGTTACTCACTAGTTTTTTGCATCCCAGTGCCAGCCATCTAGTCATGCAGATTCTTGATCCGAGTGATGAATGCTTAAGCTATCTCTCCTTCAAAAAACGTATATCCTGCTAGTTGATTCTCTATGTTCTGAATCCTTGTTTGATTCTGTATTTCTTCTAACTCCTCAGTATGTTTCAAGCCTTCTATTCCTTGGTTGTATGTTGAATCAAGGTCAAAAGAGAACAACTTGTAACTAAGACACACAATGCATCCATGTTCCTTCATTTTCAAGCTCATAGGATATCTACATTTGGAGGAATCATATCACACAAATTTGATGGATTGGGGGTGGGTTGTGGTTTTGGGTGTCAGCAGTCCCCAATACTGTCTCTAGAAGCTCATAGGAATCAAGGATAGTTGTGATTTTAAACTTCCACAAAGTATAGTTTGTACCATCTAACTTGTCATCTTTGAAGGTTGGTGGATGAATCCTCAATATTTGAATTCCCTGTATAGCACCACCACCACTTGATGTGCCAACACCACTACTTGATGCAAGAGATCACATTTCTCCTCTTCGTTGTTGAAGCTCTTACCTCTCGCGTAATATTCACTCCTCAAAGCCCCCTGGGTTTTGATACCATGTAAAAATTACATGGCATAGTGGATAGAGCAAGGAGTAGAGAACACACAGCAAATATGAGAAGAACAAAGACTACTTTAATTTCAAATGAACTAATACAAAGATGGCTCCATCTACCTGTGCGCTTCCACTATGAAGCTTGGATGGTGATCTAGACAGATGATAGGAAAAGAGCTTAGGGTAGCTAGAGAAACATGTTCAACCATATTATAAACCTTCTCTAATTAGCATGTCTGACCATATTATGAACCTTTATGAGACCCCCCAGCCATAGTCGCTTCAATGGCCCTTGGACCCCAAAATAGGGGTCTTTGATAACTCCCGCAACTTGATGCATTGTGCCTTGAGTTGCTACCATCATAACTACTCAATCTAACCCAAAGGCTACATTCACAAAGATCACCTTCTTGCCATTCAACCACATAGACCTCATCTGACATACAAGTCAGGACCCACCAATGTCCATGCTCACACACGGCTTCAAAGAAGAAGAAGAAGAAGAAGAAGAAGAAGAAGAAGAAGAAGAAGAAGAGGAAGAAGAAGAAGAAGAAGAGGGAGAGGGAGAGGGAGAGGGAGAAGAAGAGAGAGGGAGAAAGAGAGGAGAAGAAGAGAAGATGAAGAAGAAGAGGAGAGAGAGAGAGAGAGAGAGAGAGAGAGAGAGAGAGAGAGACTCTCTGAGGGTTCTCCTTCCTTTCCCCTCCTTAGAGGGTGACCACACATGTTTACCCCCCTCCTATCTACAAGCCTAACCCCTCCCATCGCGGTAGAAGAAAGTCACCCCGCATGCCATCTCTCCAACAAGAGAAGGGGAGAAATAGATTTACAATTCGAGTATGGCCCCAAAACGGAGGATGGCATGCACCAATGGGAATCCCACATCCAACAGTGGAGCCATTAGTCCGGGCAATACCGGCAATTCGAATGCAATGTTGGGTATGGTTAAGCCATCTTTGAATACCCAGGTATTAATTGCCTTCTTCCCTATTCCTGAGTCATAGGCTATATCACTTTGGTATGTGCAAATGGCTTGAACCTATTCCTATCATTATAATTTGGCATTTCGATTGTTCTTTTTAACCCAACTTAGTTGCATACTTTCTATTTGTTGATAGTGCAATTGCAAGGAGAAACTAGTCAAGGGTTGTGAACGGTATAGTCACTAAAAGAATGACACTAGAAGATTGTGCATGCAAGTGCTAAGCTAAAGCATAGTCAAGGTTTACAACTAGCATAATTGACAAAAGAGTATGATATTAAGATTTGAGAAATAGCAGGTTCTAGTTTAAAGTTTGGATACTTCAAAAGTACCTAGCCTAAGGGCCCAAATAACAAGGAACCCTAGATTCTAGTTCAATGCAAGGCCTGTTAGAGTCCAGTTTACCTAAGATTTTCTAGCACTTATCTTAACAAGTATATACACATTATGCCTAAAAATATTCGATATATGGCAATAACTTCCTATTGCTTCATGGCTTGACTAGGGGCTAGTACAAGAAATTAATCATGAGGGATTGGAACTGAGATGCCTTAAGATCCATATGTTAACTACGACTCCCACCAATCCAATTCAGGGTTGGGTTATCGAACAATGCAAGTGACCTATAGAAATTACGTCGCGTACAGTGTTAAAACCCCTAGCATATGCCTTAGCCAAAAGAAGGGTGTGTTAAGTAAATTTTATGTAAAATCGCTCCTGATCCCAAGGGGGAGAGTAAATATGAGATGGAAAGTTTATCGCGACTATTCCTACAATGTTTGAAAAGTATACCATTGCTTTTGTTGAATGATGGAATAACGTGCTAAATGCTCTTGCATTAAATTGACTGTGGGATGTGATTTGGGTGATTATTCTAAGTGTTTGTATTTGATGATAAATGCATGGCAAGGGTCTGTGATGACAAGTTGCCATGGGAATAAAGGAATGTTTTCTTGGAGGATGATAATAGGCTGATTGCCTTGATTGTGCTTGGTTCTTAATTGGATTAATTAAGGAAGGATATTTTGCACGGGTGGGTCATCTCCAAGGTCATGCCGCGTTTCAACCCGAGAGGGCACTGCTTGATTCATGAGCCGAAGGTCGAGTGGTGAAAAGGCCAACAACGGAAGTTGTATCTCACTCCTAGGTTGCTTGGGTTAGTGGAGCTCTATACACCCCTTGCCTAGACCGGAACGAAGTTGTAGGCTGCCGTGAGCCCAACGTCTAAGGCATTGGAAGATCCTATTCTAGATAAAGGATGGAAATTATGGTGCCATGTGATTTGGAGCAGGTGCTTGTGTTGGAAATAAATGGTACATAATTTCTCCTGTATGGGCAGGAGACAAAGATTAACATGAAGATAAGTTAAGGAATTTTTTTAAAATTGTTTATCAAAGGATTGCTTGCTCTATATTCATGCCTGTGTTGTAAATTACACGAACAAGCCTTGTTCCCTAAAAGGCTTAATTAATGAAGCTGATTTTAAATGTCACACATAGCTGTGGTAGGACCTAAATAGAAAACTAAAGCTATCAAGGGAAGCGGTGGGCAGAACCTCACCGGCAGAACCCCGACGGGTCTATAGCAAGGTGGTCCCAAAGATGTAGGAGGCTTCTTACAAGGTTTTATCGCCATTCGACCTTTAGGTATTATTAAGTTAGAACCCGATTCTTGCCATTTTAGGGGACCGGAATGGGACTATGCCCCACAGACAGAGAGGTTGATCGGTGCATCCCGCTCATTTCCCATTCTCTTTGAACCAAGTGCGGTATGGATTTCCTTCGGATTGGGTATCTCTACGTAAAGTAGGATGTCCAAAACCCAACGCTAGAATGCTATCAGGGGACCTTGACCACTAGGGACTCAAGTTTCAGGTCGATCCTAGTGGGTTCGTCCATGAACGTTCCATTGCGAGGCGACTCAGGAAACCCTAGGTGACAAACCCGATAACATTCCATGGGAGTGTCGGGCAGCAACGCTTAAATTGTTTCCTCAATGGACCGCTAAAACGTGCTTGGATAGCCGATAGGCGGCGGGCACATTACATCTTCGTTTGACCCTCTATTTGAGTCCTAATCTTTCCCAAACTCTGAGATCACCCTATCCTGATGGGTCCACCTTATAGAACATCTAAGATACAACATGAGTTCAAAAGAATGGGTATTATATTTTGTAAAATTTATAGGATTATATTTATAAATTGGATTTTCTAATTACAATTTGAAAAAAAATGTGTAAGTTTAGTAAAGTAAAAGGGGTTATTTTAAGGCCTTATATCATGTAAAGAAAGGGTATTTATTAATATCCTTTGAATGCACGCTATATAGATGATTTCTTATAGGTGGAGCCCTTGAGCACCCTATATTCTTTCACTCACTGTAACACTGTGATGCTAGCCAAGATGGTCTAGTCTATAGTCATATATTTCTTCTAAGTAATTACCCTTTTGGGATGTACTCTATATTCTAATGTTTACTATTAAACCTCGTAAACTCGTGATGGAATATATGACCATTAATTTCTAGCTTAAGTACTTGTCTCGATTGTGTAGATGGTATTCTTCTCTTTTGGTATACTATGTTATTGAATCCACAATACTAACATAACCTTGTGTCGAGTCTGGTTATGATAAGGCTCTACTATTTTGCAAAGCTAATGCAACCAGTTTGCACTTAGAGACCACAAATGGAACTTAGACCCACATGGAAACCACAATGATCTTTCCCACATGTATAGGTATGCATGTGCATGCACTCTCAGGGTTTGCTAGAGGATATCTAGCCTCTATACTCATGGTGGTCTAGGTGTGAACTATGGTATTGAAATTCATCTCTTGAAGAAACTTCATTCCTAAGTGATGATGATTTCTAAGCATAGTAGCCCACTTTGTAGCCTAACAAAAACACTTGTGCTCTATCCCCAGACCTTGAGATGTGCACCTTGGTTGACTAATCACTCTTGTGATATTGATAAAGCTAGTAGGGTGGTTGTTTTCATTAGTTCTCAACCAATTGTGGTTTTACCCATTCTACCTTGTGGTATTCCAATTAACACTTGGATGGTTGTCTAGGCATGAGTTTCTTTTTCAAAGTTTTCTAGCTCATGAGCTAAGGACCTAGGATGGCCATATTTGAGTCATCGAATGTGGAAAGAGGTGGTAGCTTGGCTTGTGGTGGAAAATAACTCGGCAAGGTTTGGTGCTGCCTAGACAACATTCCCTTTATAGTTTCATTTGGACATGACTAATACCCAAAAGTTAAAAAGATTGTGTAGGCTAAAACAAGGTGGTACCACAGTCCAGAGCTACATAACTCATTTTAAAGTCTTGAGAAGATGTATATCCCTAAACACCCAACCCAATGTTAAAATGTTGCACGGATCTTCGTATGTACAAGGCTTGAATTGGGATATTTCAAAAGCTTTGGCTTTAAAAGACCCTAGATTATTTTTACAAATGTGTTAGTTTCATTGAGATGTTTTTGGCCAAGGAGCACTGACAAGTCCCATCATATGAAATCCAATGACTCTAATATAGATTTGGACCTAGAGGAAGAAAGTAGTAGTGAGGAGGACTCTAAGGAAGAAGAATACTGGAAGCCAACTAAGTCCAAGAGAAAGGACAAGACCCATAAACCCTCAAAGGGTGCTAGAAAACCTACCATTAAAACCCTCTAGCACCAAGTGTAGTAATCCAAGTCACCTAGCTATCTAGTGTAGTCTAAATCAATGGTGGTGTGGCATTTGCCATATGGCTACACAAAATACCAAATTTTACTAGTATAATGCCCATAGTTAGATGGGAAATGCCAAATCCTAGCAATGCATGAAAGGAGCATAGTCAACCCATTAGAATCACCCCATACCATCTACTACCATGTCCTTGATAGTGTTATACACACAACAAGATTATATGTCTCCCAACATGGACCGCAGAGGAAAAGGAAGACATTGAGGAGGTGGAGGAGGATATTACTGCCCCCCAAATAAATCATGTTTCTTTTGTATATTATTATCTATCAATATGGTTGAAATCAAAGAGCTCCCTAAGCCAAAGATCAATGTGGTTACCTTATCAAGTAAGAAGCTAAAAGGTAGAGAGAAGAAGCCCACAAGAATTTCCTAGGGTGAACAAGAGAAAGTCCACCACTAGGTGGTTGTAGTGACAGTAAAAAAAACTAGTAGTGTTGAGGGACCTGTAATCACTGCATGTACTAGATTCAAGACTCACAAGTACAAAAGGGATTGCAAAAACATTGGCACCCCAGTAGAGACTATAGTTGATTCCAGTTCCAAAGTCAACATTTTCCAAAACCAAAGCGACCATCAGAGTACTAGTTGTGATGCAACATCCATCATTGACTCCTAATCTTGCACAACCTGTGATGGTGAAAGGGATCGACCTGCAATTACAACCAAGACTTTGTCCTCCACATAGAAAATTCCAACCAAACTAGATACCCAAACTTTGTGGGGTTCAATCTCCATTACCATTCCCTTGGGATAGCTATTGAATCTAGTCCCAAAATTCAAAGACCACTTGCTAAAGATGATCCAACCATGTCACCATTCTCTACCAGAACCCAAAGTTGTGGTCCTAACTGCATCTGCCCTGAAGGAGGAAGTTTTGAAAGTGCACTCTGGATAATACCAAGGAAGAAAGGAATCTACTACAAGAAAATCTATCTTGTATTCATCAATAAGCATGTTTTCATCCTTTATGTAACCGCAATAGAAAAAAGAACACCAAGCACAACAAAACTTCATGCAACATCATAGAAACAATCTCCCATGGCTTTATCTTTAACAAAATTGGTCACATTCTTCATATTCTTCTTAGAATCCATCAAAGAACCACAAAAACAGAAGAGAATGCTCCATTTTTAATGGAATTTCATGATATAGAATTCATTTTCAATGTCCTCATAGTCTTCTCTCAATCTTTGAAATACAATCAATAATCCTCAATAACCCTCTATTGGTTGTGGATACCCCTCACAAAAAAGGTATGTCTGATATGAAGAGTCACTAAAGCCACTACAATATCCCTAAAGAACTCACTACTATCATTGTCATTGTAGTCTTCACTTCAAGTCTTCTTTAGCTACTTCTTCTACTTCTTTGAGCCATTTTGAGCTTGTATTCTTCCTCTCCTAAGATTGCAAAACATTCCCAAACTAAACATCCATCCATCAAAACATTCACAGAAGCAAAAAAAGACTTATAAAACAAAGACAGAGGCTCTACAGGACACTATAGAGGGTCAACAGAAGGAATAAAAAATTCAGGACCTAAAATGGGTCCAATATTGGCTCTAAGGCTCTAGCTAGGCCTCTATGCTCAACCAAAACAACCCGTGGCCTCGCAACCAGGAGCATCTAGAGGCTACACACATATCTAACTTCTAATTTAGATATTTTTTTGTATGGCTCATAGTCCAATGGATAACGCTTCCCAAACTCCTCATCATAGGGAGTCCCTACACATATTAGTATTATACACCACATAGAATAGACACAAGGAGCACCCCTCAGCTACTTGATGCGGCCCCACTCTATGGCTCTCCTACAACTCAGGGATTGCAGAGTGACGTTGAGCATAGCAGTCTCAACCTGTGTGTAACCCCAAGTTTGGAGTAGTGCATGGCTTAGCACACTCACTTTTGCCCCTGTGTCTACAATTCCCTTTCTTGTGACATCCCCTAAAGCTAGGACTGGCAGGACTACATGCTTTTTCGTGCCTTCCTAGAAAGCATTGATGTGCAAGGATTTAGGCATGGAGTTCAGCATCAAACTTGCTATTTGAGTTTCTACGTCGTGCTCAGGAGGTAAGTCTGTGGTAATTGGCTCATTTGGTTCTTCAACCCACTGCTTTAGTTCTAGTCATAGCGTTGGATGCTGCCTAAGCAAGTTGCTTAAGCTCAACACCAAGAACAGGAGGATGTCCTGGTATTCCAATTGTGGTTAGCAATGGAGGATCAAGGAAGGATGTAAAGAGAGATAGGAGTTGTGTTGAAGGAAAAGGAAGAGGCCATAGAAGAAGCAACCAAGAGCCTATAGGACAACTTGCAAAATGCCCAGTAGGAAGTGGAGGGACTAATAGACATGGCCATGACCGAAAGAAAACTACCCCTGGTGGAGCTAGAAAGCCAAGTGAAAACTACTGAAGATCAGTTAGAAAGGCTCACAGAGGCCCACCAGCACTTGTCCGTGGTGGGTTGATCAAGGTAGAAGAATAGCTAAAGAGCAACTGAACTGTCAAGATAAAGAGAAGATCCAAATGCTGGAAGTATGGGATGAACAACAACAGGTGGTAATGATATTGTCTCAGGAGATGGAAAGGAGCAAGGAAGATCTAGAAGAGAAGGCACAACGGTGGGAGAGGCACAACTTTGAAAGAGTGTGAAGGTTGACAGAGTGCCTAGCAATGGCGGAGTGCAAGTGGGTGCTCGCAGAATCTAGAGCTGAGGCTGCTTAAGCATGCTCCAACACATAGAGGGGTAAGCCTTTTTGAGCACTTGCTTCATGTCAAACAAGTTGAAGGAGAGGATTTAGTGGAGAGAATGAAAAGGAATTTGGAGTTGACAACCAGAGCCTTAAGGTATGGCCTGCAAGAACGCATACTCCCAACCGGTCCAAGCATAACCAAGGAGCAACAATGCAACTACCTACGACAAGCCGGCCTCTCCACCGATGAGCTCAAGGAACTTGGATTCGAGGAACAAGAGCAGCCCCCATCCACCCCCAATCCAACCCACTATCGAACAAGACATTGAGGAAGGGCCGGACTTCAAGCATGCATTCAAGGAAGAACTACAAATCAGAGAGCCCAATCCGCCCTTGTCTGATCTACCCTTAGAAGAGTTAGATGGTGCCCAAGTTCCTTAGCTCATTATTGCTGCAAGAAGAAGAAAATGGGAACTTGTGGAGCAAGCCCAGCAAAGAGCACGAGCACGGCCACAATAGCTTCCTGACGAGCCCATGCCACCACGCAAGGATCATCATCCCATCAATTGGACATAGGAGCTGACTATCTGGCAACAGCGGGAGCTCCAATCCCAACCCTTCGAGTTCTCCTTCCTCTATCCACAAGCCTGGACCTAGTCTTACTCCTAGAGGTAGTGGAAAGGATCATTCATTTGGGCAATACTCTAGCGAACCAAGGGGTCAAGGAGCGAAGCATTGTAATCACACAATGGAGGCAGGAACCCACAGACTACTTGTACGATAAGGTCTATTAGGTTCCCAAAGCTGTCCGAGGTTATGAGCCACAACGAAAGTAGTGGAGGAGGATCTAGGACACCAATTTTGATACATGGATGGCCTTCTGTGGCACGCTACAAGAAGAATGCAATGATCCTATCTACATGCCCTATCCTTGCAAACACGGAGTGGATTATGATAGGGGGTGCATGGTAGGTACGACTTCCCGAAGATCTACAATGTCAATGCAACAACTCCTGAGGAATGCATGACCTTTAAAGCAAGGGACTTGCGCCCACCCAACAACCACTTCCTCAAGGATTTCTCTTCCTGCCCGGACCCAACCTTCATAACTACTTGCAATTACCTTAGGACCATTAGGTTCTTACTTAAACAAAAGCCAACAGCTAAGGAGGCCCACCTTTCCCCACTCTTTTTTTACATTAACCTAGGAATAGATAGCTGCGTTATGGCTAGGCTCATGATGAGGGCAACCCTGCTTCCCTCGTTTTGTATGAGGATTCTTGAAGATATGAGCGATAGCCACTTTACGAGGTGTAATCATCCTTTCTTGTCAACCACACCTCTTAATGCAAAGGCTAACATCAAGGAATACATGCAGAGCCACACCTTTTTGACTAAGTCCCTAAGACCACATCGTGAATCATCCGAGGAAGATTAGGGTGGAGCCTAAGAGAACCCCTTGCATCCAAATGCCATCTATACTCATCTACGTTCAAAAAAAAAAGTTAGAAACACTGAACCCCCCAAAAGCACCTTGAGCACCACAATCACTACATCTAGGGTTTCCATGCCTAGCCTCGGCCCCCATGACACATGCTTAGGGCACATCAAGGGTAGGGCATACCTAGCAAGATAAATCTTGCCTATGGTTTGACCTTTCACCCTAAGCCCCCTGCACTGCACCTCCCTTAGGCACAAACTGGGTCCTCAAGTGTGGGACACCACCGAGGGCACCCAACTCCCAATTCCACAAACACGGGTACCATGCACTCCAGGATAAGGCACAAACACCCCCAAGTAGTGCACCTTCTTTTCTTTCCAAATACAAACAATGACCCCGACCAGAGGCCCCATCATCCATGAAATGCACTCCATATTTTATGTGGCATGTCACCATTCAAGCACAACCAAGCAAGGAGCGAATGCAACAACCCTTGGAACAACACAGGAGAAGGCAAACACTGAGGACCACATGACGGATCTGTCCAACTATATCTTCAATGCACATGTGCCTCTCTCCATGCACAAATTCGTCCAACCTTATCTTTAAATTTAAAGGCATGAATCCCTCCAACATACCTTCCAACAAGGCTCGAATCCAAACTCAAAACGTCACCTGGCTACCCCAGCCACACCGTCCGACTCACCACCTAGTAGTGCCATGGGGCTGGCACTCGGCCTGGCACTCAACTAGGAGGGGGGTAATGTTTACTATGTTTACTGCAAAGTGAAGGAAGCTGAAAACGAGGCATCAACAGGAAAAGCACAAGGTGGGAAAAAGGAAAGGGTGCCCTACAAGAGAGTAGGCCGCTCAAGAGAAATCTAAAAGCATGGAAACAACCACCAGGAGTACAAGACGCAACCATGGAAGCCACAAAGCAAGAAGGCACACCTTTAAATATGAAGGCATAGCCAAAACCTCTGTAAAAGAGCGCTGGCGGGCTCTCACTCGTGCAAATTGTAAAGGTAGATAAGCGTTAGGAAAGAAGCTAGGAAGATAGGAGAACAATGAATAAAAAGGGCCTAGGATATGGCCGGCCATGTAAAAAGGGGATGACCGCCCAAGGGAAAGAGGGTTCTGTATATAAGGTTCAAAATGTGAATGAGAGCTCATTTTTTGGTGCATGGCAAAGTGGACTCTTCTTCTTCCTCTCTTCTTCTCTTCTCTTCTTGCTTCTTGCTTCTTGCGTGTGGTTGCTTGAGGTAGGGAGTGTGAGTGAGTGAAGGAGTGAGTGTGTGAGAGTGAGGGATCTTGGAGGTGAAGCTCTCTACCATCTCCTCTCTTCTTCTTCTCTTCTTTTCTCTCGTCTCACACGTGGCTATGGAGGATGGAGCTTGGAGGGAGAGGCTTGAGGATGCTTGAGATTGCATCACGAATCATGGAGCTATCAGAGTGCTTGAGGGAGGAAGAAACTCAATCGGGCACCAAGGTAATCTCATTACACTCGTAGAGAGGGATAACACGTCAGCTATGTGAGATCTTTGAACTCGCATCCATTCTCCATCCTTCTCCCTTTCCATAATACTCTATCATTTTATCTTCTTGTTGAACTCCTTTGGGGTAGAGGTAGTACTCTTCTCCTTCTAGGGGGTAGTCAACATAGGGGTAATCTCCTTTTAGCAGGTGGAAGTAGATTGGGTATTCTTCAGAAAAGTAGCATCCATCAACTTCTGGGTAGTAATCACTAGGTTATTGATCTTCATGATAGTCTTCCCTATAGTAGCCTTTCGGGTAGTAGCAATTGGCTCCTAATTGTCAATACACTTCCTTTTCTTCTTCATTTAACTAGAAATGTTTTTTTTCTATCACCTGCTTCTTTTCTTAGCTTTTCTTGGCATTTCTATTCTTATTTGGATTGCTTCAATCCATTCTTCAACTCTTGGAATTTTCAAGTATGGTTCATTCTACTCATTGGCTTCTTTAGATCCAAAAGTAATCTCCCAATCCCACCTCAACATAATTTCTCCTTGTAGCTCCATATCAAGGTCTCGGGCAACCTTGATTTGCCATAGCATGGCTCTTTAGGACACCATGATCAATTGCCATATCTTGAGCCTTATCATGAAGGAAGTACACCCACATCTTCCTACTGTAGTCGTCGACAATCAACATAAAATAAGAAGATCCCCCCAAGGCCTGTGTAGGCATCTTACCACACAAGTCAGCATGCACCAACTCTAGAGGAGCCTGTGCTCTATTCTTGCTTTCTTGTGGAAATGCCTTTCTCTGTTGCTTGCCCATCATACAAGCTTCACATGGTTCCTTCACTTCAGTTATTGTAGGTAGGTGAGCAACCATACCTTGCTTTTGCATCTCCTTCAACACTGCAAATCCATGTGTCCAAACCTTTCATGCCAAAGCTTACTTGTGCCCACTCCAGCGGTGGCTGTAAGAGCACTTAGCTCATACAGGTTGTTCCCTCTTTCTCCTTTGCCAACAATTGTGCCAGCACTATCAAGAATTTCTACACCTGTCTTCTTGAACCTCACTTCATGACCAAGATCAGTTATGGCAGAACTAATAAGAGATTACTCCTAATTTCGGGAACATACAACACATTTGAAAGCTTTTTTACTTCACCATTTGCAGCAACAAAAGAAATAGTACCTGTGCCCGCAGCAGGGCATTTAGCATCATTTCCAATCGTCATAGTGATGGATTCTTGTAGAGGCTGCATAGAACTGTATAGACCTTTCTTGTTGGTCATGTGATGTGAGGCCCCACTATCCAACACCCATGAGTCAGTGGTAGATTCTTCTTGCGGCCGAGGAGCACACTTCCTCAATGGTTGCCATGAATAATTCTAGCTCTGCTTCAGTCGTATTGGCTGTCTCTTTCCCTTTACTTTTAAGGGTACCATTCTTTTCATCTGCCTTCTTGACACGACAATCTGCAATTCCATGTCATTTCTTCTTGCAGTAGAAGAACTCTCCTTGAAACTTCTTCTTTTCGCCCTTCTTCTTTTTGTCACCATCATTTTTGGTGGAGGAACCACCTTTGTCTTTTGCATTGGCAGAGAATGCAGCATCTCCATTGTTGCTTCCTTCTCAGGCTTTCAACCTCAACTCCTCCTCCATTAATAATGCACAAAACTCCTCAAAAGTCAAAGCTTGAGGTCTCACCTGAGTATTAAGGGCAGTTACTAGTCCATCAAACTTTTGTGGACAAATCCGAAGACACCTCCGAGCTAGCTCTTCACTAGTCTTTTGTATCCCAGTGCCAGCCATCTGGTCGCGCAGATTCTTAATCCGAGTGATGAATGCTTCAATCGTCTCTCCTTCGGCAAACTTCTCCGCTGCTAGTTGATTCTCCAAGTTTTGAATCCTTGTTTGGTTTCATGTTTCATACTGACTCCTTAGCACATTCCAAGCCTTTGATGCTTTGGTTGTATGCTGAATCAAAGTCAAAACACTGTCAGAACAGCTTGTAACTAAGGCACACAATGCATCTGCATTCCTTCATTTTCAAGCTCATAGAAGATCTGCATTCGGAGGAATCATCACACTAGGATTTGATGGGTCGGGGGTAGGCTGTGGTTCTGCATCAGTCCCCAGCACAGTCTCTAGAAGCTCATAAGAATCAAGGATAGTTGTAATTTTGAACTTCCACAAGGTGTAGTTTGTACCATCTAACTTGCCTTCGCTGAAGGTTGGTGGACGAATCCTCAGTGTTTGAATAGCCGATACAGCAACACCACCTCCTGCACTACTTCCTGATGCGCCAGAATCGCTTCCGGAAGTCGACATAGTTTCTCTTTGCTATTGAAGCCTTTGCCTCTTGCACACTCTCCGATCTCTAGAGCCCCTTGGGCTCTGATACCATGTAAAATATTACACGGCACAGCAAACAGAATCTGAGAAAGAGATAGAGAGTACACAACAGATAAGAGGAGAATCAGTAAATTCTTTAACTCCAAACAACTGATACAAAGATGGCTCTATCCACCTGTGCACTTCCACTATGTGAAGCTTAGATGGCAATCTAGACAGAAGATAGTGAAGAGCTTAAGGCTAGCTGGAACAATAACTCTGACTGGGTGAAAGATGAATGATAGATGGCTGTGAAGGGGTTTAGCTTTTATAGCCCGCGAAGGCTATTAGGTCGGCCTGACCGACCTGCCATATGAGCCTCCACTAGTCGGCCAGGGAATATTCCCTTTACCATCGGGTCGGGGGCGCTGCCCTCGAATGCAGTGCACCTCGAGTTGCTACCAGCTTAACCACTCCGTCTAACCCAAAGATTAGACCCACAACGGTCACCTTTTTGCCATCCGGTCACATAGACCTCATCTGATATACAAGTCAGGACTCAACCAATGTCCGGGCTCACATTTGGCTTCTCCTCATATTGGGGGCCTTACAACTTTGAGCACCATGGATCATTGGTAGCACCTAATGAGGGTGAAGCATTGATCATATCTAATAAGCCTGGACCGAGTCTTACTCCTAGAGGTAGTGGAAAGGATCATTCATTTGGGCAATACTCTAGCGAACCAAGGGGTCAAGGAGCGAAGCGTTGTAATCACACAATGGAGGCGGGAACCCATAGACTACTAGTAGGATAAGGTCTATTAGGTTCCCAAAGCTGTCCGAGGTTATGAGCCACAATGAAAGTAGTGGAGGAGGATCTAGGACACCAATTTTGATGCATGGATGGCCTTCTGTGGCACGCTACAGGAAGAACACAATGATCCTATCTACATGCCCTATCCTCGCAAACACGAAGTGGATTATGATAGGGGGTGCATGGTAGGTACGACTTCCCGAAGATCTACAATGTCAATGCAACAACTCCTGAGGAATGCATGACCTTTAAAGCAAGGGACTTGTGCCCACCCATCAACCACTTCCTCAAGGATTTCTCTTCCTACCCGGACCCAACCTTCATAACTACTTGCAATTACGTTAGGACCATTAGGTTCTTACTTAAACAAAACCCAACAGCTAAGGAGGCCCACCTTTCCCAACTCTTTTTTCACATTAACCTAGGAATAGATAGCTGCGTTATGGCTAGGCTCATGATGAGGGCAACACTGCTTCCCTCGTTTTGTATGAGGATTCTTGAAGATATGAGCGATAGCCACTTTACGAGGTGTAATCATCCTTTCTTGTCAACCACACCTCTTAATGCAAAGGCTAACATCAAGGAATACATGCAGAGCCACACCTTTTTGACTAAGTCCCTAAGACCACCTCGCGAATCATCCGAGGAAGATTAGGGTGGAGCCTAAGAGCACCCCTTGCATCCAAATGCCATCTATACTCATCTACATCCAAAAAAAAAAAGTTAGAAACACTAAACCCCCCAAAAGCACCTTGAGCGCTACAATCACTGCATCTAGGGTTTCCATGCCTAGCCTCAGCCCCCATGACACATGCTTAGGGCACATCAAGGGTAGGGCATACCTAGCAAGATAAATCTTGCCTATGGTTTGACCTTTCACCCTAAGCCCCCTGCACCGCACCTCCCTTAGGCACAAATTGGGTCCTCAAGTGTGGGACACCACCGAGGGCACCCAACTCCCAGTTCCACAAACACGGGCACCACGCACTCCACGATAAGGCACAAACACCCCCAAGTAGTGCACCTTCTTTTCTTTCCAAATACAAACAATGACCCCGACCAGAGGCCCCATCGTCCATGCAATGCACTCCATATTTTATGTGACATGTCACCATTCAGGCACAACCAAGCAAGGAGCGAATGCAACAACCCTAGTCAAAAAGTGAATGAAGAAGCTTGTTTGGAACAACACAGGAGAAGGCAAACACTGAGGACCACATGACGAATCTGTCCAACTATATCTTCAATTTTAAAGATGGATCCGCACATCTGCTTCTCTCCATGCACAAATTCGTCCAACCTTATCTTTAAATTCAAAGGCATGAATCCCTCCAACATACCTTCCAACAAGGCTCGAATCCAAACTCAAAACGTCACCTGGCTACCCCAGCCACACCGTCCGACTCACCACCCAGTAGTGCCATGGGGCTGGCACTCGGCCTGGCACTCAACTAGGAAGGGGATAATGTTTACTGCAAAGTGAAGGAAGCTGAAAATGATGCATCAACAGGAAAAGCACAAGGTGGAAAAAAGGAAAGGGTGCCCTACAAGAGAGTGGGCTGCTCAAGAGAAATCTAAAAGCATGGAAACAACCACCAGGAGTACAAGACGCAACCATGGAAGCCACAAAGCAAGAAGGCGCACCTTTAAATATGAAGGCATAGCCAAAACCTCTATAAAAGAGCGCCGGCGGGCTCTCACTCGTGCAAATTATAAAGGTAGATAAGCGTTAGGAAAGAAGCTAGGAAGATAGGAGAACAATGAATAAAAAGGGCCTAGGATATGGCCGGCCATGTAAAAAGGGGATGACCGCCCAAGGGAAAGAGGGTTCTGTATATAAGGTTCAAAAAGTGAATGAGAGCTCATTTTTTGGTGCATGGCAAAGTGGACTCTTTTTCTTCCTCTATTCTTCTCTTCTCTTCTCGCTTCTTGCTTCTTGCGTGTGGTTGCTTGAGGTAGGGAGTGTGAGTGAGTGAAGGAGTGAGTGTGTGAGAGTGAGTGAGTGAAGGAGTGAGTGTGTGAGAGTGAGGGATCTTGGAGGTGAAGCTCTCTACCATCTCCTCTCTTCTTCTTCTCTTCTTTGCTCTCGTCTCACACGTGGCTATGGAAGATGGAGCTTGGAGGGAGAGGCTTGAGGATGCTTGAGATTGCATCACGAATCATGGAGCTATCAGAGTGCTTGAGGGAGGAAGAAACTCAATCGGGCACCAAGGTAATCTCATTACACTCGTAGAGAGGGATAACACGTCAGCTATGTGAGATCTTTGAACTCGCATCCATTCTCCATCCTTCTCCCTTTCCATAATACTCTATCATTTTATCTTCTTGTTGAACTCCTTTGGGGTAGAGGTAGTACTCTTCTCCTTCTAGGGGGTAGTCAACATAGGGGTAATCTCCTTTTAGCAGGTGGAAGTAGATTGGGTATTCTTCAGAAAAGTAGCATCCATCTTCTTCTGGGTAGTAATCACTAGGTTATTGATCTTCATGATAGTCTTCCCTATAGTAGCCTTTCGGGTAGTAGCAATTGGCTCCTAATTGTCAGTACACTTCCTTTTCTTCTTCATTTAACTAGAAATGTTTTTTTTCTATCACCTGCTTCTTTTCTTAGCTTTTCTTGGCATTTCTATTCTTATTTGGATTGCTTCAATCCATTCTTCAACTCTTGGAATTTTCAAGTATGGTTCATTCTGCTCATTGGCTTCTTTAGATCCAAAAGTAATCTCCCAATCCCACCTCAACATAATTTCTCCTCGTAGCTCCATATCAAGGTCTCGGGCAACCTTGATTTGCCATAGCATGGCTCTTTAAGACACCATGATCAATTGGTAGTCAACCTCCTCTAGGTCCTCATCTAGCTCTTCAGTTCTCTCTTCCAAGCTGCATTATGCATATGTTCCTTTCTAAGCCTTCTCCAAGTTCTTGCCCTCTTCAAAAACAATGTCCTTCCATAGTTTGAGCTCTCTCCAAGTCATTTTGATTGGTATGCAGTGTGTCCTTATCACACCAGGGCTCCTTCTCAACTTTGGTTGTTGCACATCAAGTTCACTTTTATTTTCAGCAAGTATCACACCCAGGGGGGCATTGGGACGTGGGGTGTCGCACCATGTTGTGTCGTGTCGTGTTCTGTCACATCATGTCATGTTGGTGTTTTCGGGTCACAATGCATTGGGATCCTATCCACAATCCTGAGCCTCCTTTCCTATTGAGCTAGTATGCTTCATGCTAGAGTTGCTCTTATACCACGTGTTTCGGACCTTCATGGGATTTCAAGTCATAACCTATCATGAGGCATAGAAATGGCATAGTGGAAAGATACACAAGTTATATCAATGAATCTTTGCATTCATGATATCGAAAGATACCACATTGAAGCATACCTCAGGACTACACCCTTGTGACACTGCACATTTGAGGGCCCACCACTAAGCCTAGGGAATCATATGTAGAAGCACAACCCAAGCAAAGCTTGATTGAGTACTACCCCCTATATATGTGCATCGGTATGCATCCCCCTGGTATACCTACAGAGCCCTTACCCTTACACCCCCTCTTTTCGTTTTTGTAAGTATGAATAAAGTTAGAAATTTATACTAATTCCATTAATATTTTCTTCCTTCGAAAGCTAACTAATAAACAAAAATTCCTCCTCATATAATAAAATAGTTAACGAAAAGAGTCCCCTATTACTAAATCTTTGTCTTAAGACAAAGCCTCCCCTTGGAAACTATTTAAAGGAAGCCCCCTCCCCCCCCCTCTTCGCAATTACAACTCATGATATGAGGAGGAGACACACACACACACACACACACACAGCATGAGTGAGTCATGCAGAGGTGAGGAAAATTCTACGTGAAGAAGATACCACCCATTCATGCACTCGCATCCTACCTTCAAAACCCTTCATTTTCATCACTTTTCCCTATCCACTATGGTTGTTGGGATAAAGGGCAAAGGGCACTGCCCATGTCCCCTGCCCATAAGGGCCAGGTTGTACATAGTACATATACCTATCTAAAATCATTTTTGAAGTATACTCTTCAATACCACAAATCATGTGTCTCTGTCTCTTCCCTCTCTCAACATGTATCTCTACACAGAAGCTCCATTGCAACTAACTCAACAAAGGGGTATCAGAGCTTGGTTCAAGCAATCAGGAGCTTGGCATTTCTTCATATGCAAGAGCTTGAAGTTGAAGAAGAGTTCATTGTGAAGAGTTTGCAAGGAGGACAACAAGGTTGGAAGCTTCTTCTTGAAGCTTGAAGCTTCCTTCTTCATTTGAGCTTGTTGGTAGCCATCATTGGCCACTTATTAGGGACCCTTCCCATCATCCACAACACTTGGACCAACATTCCAATCTCTTCATGGCTGAAGGCATCATCACCATGGGTATGCAGATCTGGTTTTTAGCATGCTCATGACCTACAGCAAAGCTGTTCCTCTTCTTTTGGCATCATGGTTGTGCTCCAGACTTTGCATCTAATGCTTGGAACTGAGCAGAAGTGTAGTATTACACTTGGGGTTGATATACGTTCAATGTAATAAACAGGGTAGCAACTATTTCTTGAGTGAATAATGCTTATGATTCACTTATGTGATGATCTGATGTCCATTGGGTGCTACATGACTTGGAGATGTTATATCCATGATTAGAGCCATCATTTTACTTGGTTTTGACAGAGATTTAATTGTTGGAATAATAGGGTTGAATGACATTTTGACTACGTATGCATTATGTCTTGCTTCCAGACTTGGTCTCGAACATTCTAAACCAAGTATTCATGCTTATGGTTGATGTTACATACTTGGATTTGATTCTGCAGAATGCATTTGAGCAGCGATTAAAGTTCATTTTTGGATCAACTTTACCTACAAGACTAGTACTGTACATTCAAGACAGTTTTCTGCATATTCAGGACAGCATACCTCACTGTCAGGAATTTGTCAAGATTGTGGGAGAGAAGGAAGGAGTCTCGCTTGAAGCTTTCTTGCTTGCACAATGGGGGAAGACACACAAGGGTGGAGGCTGAAAACAGTTTTCCTCTTCTTAGTTGTGTAAGCCAAAAAGAACTCAAGTACAAAGAAATAGAAGAACCCTATATATGGGTCTCAAACCAAACTCAACTAACTAAGGTGGCATACTAACTGAGCCACGAACTAGAGTAGATAAGGATAGCTATCATGTAGCTATTATTCATGGGCGGTGTACCAACCGCGTCTGCAACTGACAAGTCGGTGACATAAATATACAACGGTCACCCTGGCGTATCACGAGTGGAGCTCGATATCTCAACACTCCCCCTCGAGCTCAATCCCAATTCCTGCACACCAAGCAGGTCTCTGAACTTGCGCAGCTTCTCTGCGCCCAATGCCTTCGTGAATATGTCAGCTACCTGATCCTCTGTGCTGACATAAACTAGATCAATAAGACCTAGTAAAACCCTCTCTCGCACATAGTGATAATGCACCTCAATGTGCTTTGTTCTAGCATGATAGACTGGGTTATTTGCCAAGTGTATACTACTCATGTTGTCACAATAAATGACAACTGGCCCATCTGTAG
Organism: Lygodium microphyllum; assembly: GCF_053477565.2. NCBI lineage: Eukaryota > Viridiplantae > Streptophyta > Polypodiopsida > Schizaeales > Lygodiaceae > Lygodium > Lygodium microphyllum. Next base: position 125,583,077 of record NC_141157.1, read on the forward strand.
ACTGATGCATATCATAAAGTAGCTTATGCAACCAAGCTACCTCACATGCAGCCATTGCTGCACCCCTGTACTCAGCCTCTGTGCTCGACAAGGCAACTGTAGGCTGTTTCTTGCTGCTCCAAGTGACTGCAGCACTCCCAAAAGAGAATACATATCCACTGGTAGATCGTCTATCAGAAATACTACCAGCCCAATCAGCATCAGTGTATCCATGCAACTGTATCTGAACCCCAGTCTCATAAAATAGTCCATACTGCAATGTGGACTTCACATACCTAAGTATGCGTCTAGCCGCATCCAAATGTGGTTTCCTTGGAGCCTGCATAAACTGACTTACCAATCCAACAGCATAGCTCAAATCTGGCCTGGTAATAGTCATATAAATCAAACTTCCTACTATGCGTCTGTACATAGTAGGGTCTTCTAGAAGCTCACCTGCATCTGTGCTCAGCTTCACATTTTGCTCCAAAGGAACTGAAATAGGCTTACAGCCTGTCATCCCATATTTGGACAGCATGTCCAATCCATACTGCCTCTGCAAGAGCTGTATCCCACTTGGTGATCTAATCACCTCAATGCCCAAGAAATAACGCAGCTCTCCCAAATCCTTCATCTCAAACTTCTGCTTCAATAGCATTTTCACATGAAGGATATCTTCATCACTGTCACCTGTCATAATCAAATCATCAACATAAATGACAAGCAGCATAATACCTTTCTCTGTTTTTCTCACATAAAGTGAGAAATCTGCCTTGGAAATCTGAAAGCCAATAGTGACAAGATACTGTCCTATCTTGTCAGACCATGCTCTAGGTGCTTGCTTCAAGCCATACAAGGCTTTCTTCAACCTGCAAACAAACTCAGGATGAACAGCATGCACATAACCTGGTGGCTACTCCATATAGACCTCTTCTTGCAAATCACCATGCAAGAAGGCATTCTTTACATCCATCTGATGTAAAGACCATCCCTTTGATGCAGCCATAGCAATGACTGCTCTTACGGTTGCCATCCTTGCAACCGGACTAAATGTTTCTTCATAGTCAATGCCATATGTTTGTGCATACCCCTTGACTACTAATCTTGCCTTGTATCTGTTCACAGAACCATCAGCATTGTGCTTCACCTTATAAACCCACTTACAGCCAATTGCATTCTTACCTTTAGGCAAAGGTACTAACTCCCATGTAGCATTTGCTTCCAAGGCATCCATTTCTTCATCCATGGCTTTCTCCCATTTTTCTTTTCCCATGGCTTGCTCAAAAGATGTGGGTTCTGGTTCCTGTATCACTTTGACCATATATGCATAGTGAATGGCTGTAAATCCATCATATTTCAGCCTATCCACAGGATACCTAGCTCTTGTAGACCTGCGCAAAGTAGGTTCACTCCCAGGTGCTCTCAAAACATCCCTGGTCTTCCTTACTCCAGGTGTAACAATAGAAGGAATACCCAACTCATCATCAATGCTCTGTTCTGAGCCACTGGATTCACCATCCACATAAGAGTGACCTGCATTCACATCAAACATGGGCTGATCAACCTTCTCTTTTCCTTTTCGTGATACCTGCATACCACTATCTGCATTGCTTTGAGAAGATTCTCCTGATCTCAATCTACCTGTCCATGGCGAAGAATGTGAACCACTGCTAGAGGACGCTCCAGGTCCACTAATATTTTGTGACTGCTGCTGTGAATTCTGTGTAGCATTACCATTTTGTGCATCTTCATCATCAATCACATTTACTGGTCTATACCAGCTACTCATCTCATCAAAAACAACATCTCTGCTCACTGTAAACTTACGAGTAGAAGGGTTATAGCATCTATACCCTTTTTGCTGCAGAGAGTAACCAATAAAGATGCACTTCTCAGCTTTTGGATCCAACTTGGATCTCAGCTCATCTGGCACATGTACATAGGCAATGCAACCAAAAATTTTCAAATGAGAAATATCTGGTTTCCTACCAGTATACCTCTCCTCTGGAGTCATTCCATGTATTGCTGCAATGGGAGTCCTGTTCATTATGTAGACTGCTGTAGCAACTGCTTCAGCCCAATAAAAATCTGGCAGGTCTTTTTCATTGAGCATGGCACGAGACACCTCTCCAATATGTCTGTTTTTTCTTTCTGCAATTCCATTTTGCTGTGGGGTATGACTGCATGAATATTGCTGCTTTATGCCATGCTCCTACAGGAACCTTGCAAACTCATTTGAGAGGTACTCTCCCCCTCCATCTGACCTTAGGCATTTTACTTGCAGACCTGTTTCTTTTTCAACCATAGCTTTAAGAGATTTGAAATGCCCAAAAACTTCACTTTTCTTTTTCATAAAATACACCCAAACTTTTCTGCTATAGTCATCAATAAAACTGACAAAATAATGACAGCCTCCAAGAGATGCAGCTTTAGTAGTCCACACATCAGAGTGGATTAATTCCAATGGCTTCTTACTCTCTTGAACATGTCTAGGAAATGGTTTCCTTGCCTGTTTTCCAAACTGACAGGCTTCACATACCTTATGCATTTCTGCAACCTTGAATTTGGGCAATCCTGCAACAATATTTTGGGCCTGCATTGATTTAAGTCGCTGTACATTAACATGACCAATGCGTTTATGCCAGATATCAATATCTGCAACTACACCGGTCCCATGTGCAAACATTGCTGCACTCAATTCAGACATGTCTGCATCCAATGTAAACATTCTGCCCTTCTTCTTTCCTTTTGCTATCAAGCGACCTTTATTTTTCATATCCTCAACAAAGCATCCATGAGGATTAAATCTGACCTGCAAGCCCTGTTCAACCATTTGACCAACAGAAACCAGATTCTTGGTGATATTCGGGACATGAAATACATCGGACAGGTATTTCTTTTTCCCATCCTGCATAGACAATGGAATTTTTCCAATCTGCACAATAGGATGTGCAGTATCATCACCAGTCTCCACAAATCCTGGTTTTTTCATTTTCCTTGCATCCTCCATCCATTCTGCATGACCTGTCATGTGGTTTGATGCACCTGAGTCAACATACCATACATCATTGCTTTCTTCTGCACTTGTCATAGAATTGTTCATGTGCTGCACCATGAACAAATGCTCATTTCTGTCATCACCCTGTCTACTAGAAGATGCATAATTCCCTTGTTGCAGTTTTCCATTCATGATGTCATTCTGCTTTTTATAGCAGTCTTTAGCCATATGACCCATTTTACCACAATAGTAGCATTCAACATTACTGTTTGCATTTTGGCCTCTTTGCCATCCACCACGACCTCTTTGGCTCCCCCTGCCTCTAGAGTTACCACGTCCTCCTCCATAGGACTGGTTTTCTTGAGTTTGCTGCATATTCTGATTTCTGCCACGGCCTCCAAATCGGCCTCCTCTACCTCTGCCTCTACCTCTTCCAGCATTTGAGTAGAAGACAGCTTCTTTTGAAGTTCCTCCTGAAGAAGATGCACCACCATTTCTCTGTTCCTCAGAAATTAGAAGAGCAATCAACTCCTCAAAATCAGGAAATCTTTCACGAACTGAAATGGATGTCCGAAACTGTGCATAATCCTTTCCTAGACCATTCAAGGTCACGGAAACTAAATCATCATCTTCCACTGGCGACCCAATGGAAGCAAGTGCATCTGCAATCTTCTTCACCTTCATGTGGTAGTCGTTGATGCTCATACTTTCTCTTTGCACATTATGCAACTCTTGCTTGAGCTGCATTTTCCTGGCTTGCGTATTTGTGCTATACATTTTTGACAAAGTATCCCATGCCTCCTTTGGCGTACTTGCATCCTGAATATGCACAATCATAGAGTCTGAAATACTGATAGACAGCCAATACATAACTTTCCTGGCTCTCTCATGCCATGTTTTAAATGCCTGCATTTGTTGTTGATTGGGAACATCAGGAAGAACTGGTTCTTCTTCATTTCCTGTAACAAATTCCCAATATCCTTTTCCCATAAGGAAATTCGTCATTCTAAACTTCCATGCCTGGAAGTTGTTCTTGTCAAGCTTTTCAGTGACAATCTGTGAAAGAGAATCAGACACCATTACAGAATACTGCAAGAAATTCTGTCACTGCAAAAAACACAGCTTCACCCTCACAAGGGCAAATCTGCAAAACTGGCGAAAGTGGTATTTGACCACACAGTCACTTCCTAGTGACGATTTTGCATAAACAGGAACCAAGGATGATTCTGAAACTCCCAATGTCTCTGCGCACAAGCATACGATGCAATTTCTACAGTAACTTTTCACCGACCTGTAGAACAGTGGTCGCACAGCATAAAACTGGGCCTTTTCTTGAGTGCGTGCAGAAAACTTCCGTCTGCAAAACAGGCCCCGAAATGGCCTCAAATCAAAAAAACAAGGTCGCCGAGGGCTAAAGCCCTCGCCCGCAGCATATACTGCCCTCTTGCTTCACCGCGAAGGGCGTCTCAACCTGAGACAATGCACTCCTGCAATTTCCGGCTGTGCTACCTGTAGAGATCTGCTCCCAAAACAGGAAATGAAAGCAACACTGCTCCTCTTACCAGACCACCGCGAGCTTGGCTTGCTTTCTTGAGCTCCTTACCACGAACAAGGCTCTGATACCATGTCAAGATTGTGGGAGAGAAGGAAGGAGTCTCGCTTGAAGCTTTCTTGCTTGCACAATGGGGGAAGACACACAAGGGTGGAGGCTGAAAACAGTTTTCCTCTTCTTAGTTGTGTAAGCCAAAAAGAACTCAAGTACAAAGAAATAGAAGAACCCTATATATGGGTCTCAAACCAAACTCAACTAACTAAGGTGGCATACTAACTGAGCCACGAACTAGAGTAGATAAGGATAGCTATCATGTAGCTATTATTCATGGGCGGTGTACCAACCGCGTCTGCAACTGACAAGTCGATGACATAAATATACAACGGTCACCCTGGCGTATCACGAGTGGAGCTCGATATCTCAACAGAATTTTGATATGTTTCTATGCAAGAACATTATGGTGATGTTTTGAGAAGCTTTGCATGATCTTTAGAGCTCAATCTCAATTAGTTTGAGAGGTTGATAAGTAGTAGCACCTCAAATCTAGTAATATATGCACTAGATCCCATGGATTTTTCACTACATTTACAACACCTTATCACATAAGTATGACCAATCAATGAGGATAGAGCACATAAGGAGACCCATGAAAGAAATATTAGCAGACGTGGAAACTTAAAGAAGGATAGGTAGAGGCCTCTTGCAATAATTGGCCAAGGACCTAAGCCTGAAGAAAAGCTAAGGGTGTTGAACTTTGACAAGAAAATCTTACCACCCTTAGAACTCCTAATCAAGTGAAATGAAATAGCACTACTCTTGTTGCTTCAATCTTAAACTAACTAGGATGAAGGGCTAGTCATGAATTCCAATTGTCACAAGCCACATGTAGACAGCAAGGGATGACCCATATAGTTTTGATGAATAATTTTAGGTTTTTGAGGCTTATTGTTAATCGAATTTTGAAAGGACCAATTTTTTTGAAAAAATCGATTATTAGGAAGATAAGATGCAAGTGCTAAAAACTACCCAAGGGACGGATAAATTTTTAACTCCAATGAGATTGTTTCAGGAAACATTGCACCAAATGGATCTACAATTAGGTCATCCCCCTAAAAATAGTAGCGTTTAGGCTTAATAAAGTTGACCTTACTTTTACACTCTACCACCTACAAATTTGTTAGAAGGGTTGCAGATCCATTTTTACCTATATACAATATTTATGACATCCATCCCACTTGTACTCCAATTTTCAAGGAAACAGTTCACATCATACATCTAGTATATGAATTGTCCCTTCACAAAAGCTTACTTCTTGGTATGCAAATCATGAAGTGCTTTCATTTGCTTCTTCTTCCCCACTGGTTGATGCAATATCACTTGCAATCTAATCTCAACCAATTGTACTAAAGAAGTTACTTGTTGGTACTCTCAACTTGCCCATTGTTGTGCTTGATGTTCAAAGCCTCTGTCAATGTCTTTATTTAGAAAGTGAGTTTCACAAACATAGACTAGCTTTTTAAAGGACCAAATTGACATATAATTTTCTCTAAGATACAACTTGCCATTTCCTTATCATTATCCTTCACAATTTCATGGGCTTCAAACCACTTTGTAAAGTATGTGTTGCAACAATAATTTATAGCTTATGCGATGTTGATGAAGGATGCACAAGTCCAACAAAATCAATACCTAATCTTGTTAAAAGGTAACATCAATACCTAATAAACCTATGATGGTACAAGATTGATGAGATGAAACTATGGACCTCCTTGGGAGTGGTGGGTGGATGGTTCATGGCTCGGATAACAACTACCTTTTCACGATTGGTAGTAATGACAAGTGCACTCAAAAAATGGCCCAAGAGTAAACTATAAGCACCCCAAGTACACATTCCTATGGATTTAGAGCAATATAGTGCTCTCAATAATACCAAAATCTTTTACCGAATACAACAAGCTATTGATTACCCACATCATCTATGTATACATCGAGATCCTCAAGTGAAATATCACCGAAGGACTTATTGGCTGTCCTCTTGGGACATTGCATAAACCAAATGCCATCACGTGGTCTGTAAAAGTACCAAAAGCTATGATAAATGTTGTTTTTGACTTCTTTTCTTTGGTTATGGCTGTTTGATTATACCTAGAAAAATACTCCACATATCTTACCCCTAATTGATCCAAAATCTTATCAATGAAAGGCAAGGCACAGTAATCCTCGACTATTTGCTTATTCAATTCTTTAAAGTCCGTATATAAATGAATTTGACTATTCTTCTTTATCCTTATCACCACCACTTAGCCCCATTTTGTATGCTCTATAGGAAAGACTAGTCCAGCTTACTTCCCTGTTTCAGGAGGATTGCGTCCACAGCAACAGTAGGGGGATCCCCTTTAAGTTGTTGTAGCTCCATGTGAAGACATCCCCTTTAAGTAGGATTGTTTGTGTCCACAGACATCATTTAGAGTTGCAAGTTCGAGCTCCACTACATAAGTATAGTATAATAGATCTAGTCTTTGGCCCAAGTAGGCTTATTTAAACTGACTTCATACACATCATGTGTGGTGGAACCCTCATCAAATTCACGTGAACTTGAGGGTTCATCAACCAAGGCTCCTTCAAGATTCTCCCGCTCTATTGTAGAAGGTGAATCTCCTTCATTCAACAGATGCATAGCTAGGGTAAGCATTAAAAATAGCTCTTTCTAGACCACATCAAAAAATCAAGTGACCAGCTAAAAGATCGACCACGTAGTTAGCCATTTGTGTACATAGCCAGCCCAAACTCCTTGCCTTGTATAGCTCCGAAAAAAGGGCTTCCAACTGTCACTTTTCATCGTGGATGTGCCAGATCTAGGTGATGGTCCAAAACTTTGGATGCCAATGTGTCGCGATAGCTCACCCGTAGGTCCAAATAGGTTGCATATTTTCGGATGTATGTGGGATAGTTACACCCAATGACAGTCAACCGTGGTGGTTGGTCGTGTATCCATGTTGTGGGAGCCGAGTTTTGTTGTGAGCACCATCTTTTGACGCAGACATCGCACTCTTCTCTGTATTCTTAGTTTACAGTGAAAAAGCCGCTTTCCCAATGAGACGAGCCCCGCATTCCGCTCTTATTTGTCTTTCATATATTTGCGATGTTGGCGGCTGGATGATTGCACATGGCTATGCACTAGTTCAAGGGGCGATTTTTTCGCCGAACATGTCAGGAGGAAGAGGAAAAAAGCTCCCTCGAATGGGAGCATGCTGAAGTTTTGAAGAAGGTCTGAGTGTCTCCATGGGGATAAAGCGAGGTGGGTTGTGTAACCATGTTGCGGTCACGCGGTGGCACTACCACTGCCATAGCATCTTTCTTTTGACACCACCTTCGTATCCCCATTTCCGTACGGCTCCATGGAGCGGTGTACGACTCGAAAGGCGAGAAGCGAAGTTCTCTGAGGCCCGTGTAGAGTTGTTGCTCGTTTGTATGCTTTCATGTAGACCGGATCCAATGGCGTGGATGTTTCCTATACAAAAGGGAGCGGGCATTGGTATGATGATGGGGCTTTACTCGATTTCGGTTACATTGAAGGGTGGCTTTTCTTGCCAAGTCCCATGAAGAATGGGTGTTGGTGTTGGAAAACGCGCATGGGGTGGGAGTGCCTCTCTCTTGTGCCAAGAAATGTGGTGCTGGCAAGTAGATAGCAGGCTCCGAGCGAATAGCTAACCTGGTTGCACGAGTGTAGTGCTTTGTAGCTTGTGGTGGTATGTGCGTGCGCGGGCAGTGCCGGTGCTCGAGCACGTGGAATAGTAGCCCTCGAGGGGGCAACCAAAATAAATTGGGGGAAGGCTGCGCCTTAGTTAGTACGCGCGTGTGAGAACGTACGTACGTAAAATGAATAAAAGATCGGGTTTGTCACCGGGGACTGAGAGGAGGCCGACGGTCGGCCTGCAGACAAGGTGGCGTTGTCCCTCCACTGTCTGGAGCGAGGGGTAGCATTGCTCCGTTTCCGGCCTCATGCGGTCTCCCCTACTTCGAGGACGGAGAGTTGCCAGACCTCCGGGCGGCAACGATCTCGTCCACTCGCGACTTGGAGATGGGCGCCGCTGCAACGGCAGCGAATCAGCCCCAAATCTCAGTGCACGACGTGACCGGTGGCATCCACACAACTGTATACTCCCCCCTCCTCGGGTTACAGGCGTCACAATACACCCAGGAACGAAAGGGCGAGCGCGCGCCAACTGCGGCTATCTAGATTGTACATTTTGCGGCAAGCTTCACATGTGGGACTTTATCCAACTTCCACCAGGCACACGCCTATATTTGGAGCCGCCGTCCTGCCTCCCGTGAAATCCGGAGCATCATCGTCCGGCCGCCGGCGTTCGCTTGGATTCTGACTTGGACTTGTTCTTGAAGTAAATAAATTACCTACGCGTAGGTATATGCCGTTATTATGCATGGATGCCGGAATCGTTATGAACTCTAGACGGTGCTAGTTGTATGAGCTTTGCACGGACACTCGTACTGCGCTCAGCATACGTGTTCACTATATTCCCTATGTCATAGGTGGAGCTGTAACCGTTTATATTTTGCCATTCCACTTCTACTTCGCCTCACCTTGTCTTCCTCTTACCATCAACGGTGGGTCAAGAAGGGCCTCATACCAAAAGCCCCGGCAAGTATAGCCAACTTAAATCTATAGGTTCTCGGTAACTTAACTATTGGGCTCACCTCGACACCAGGCTGTTTATGTGAAGATAACCTCCTCTCCCTCCTCGAATTGGAAGCTTAGCGCACTGTTCCTGCTCGTTCTTCGAATAGACCGCCATGCTTTACAAAACACATGGCATTGTTTTGCGCAGTCCCACAATTTGTGCACAATTCCTTGCGTAATTGGGCTAGCGAGGAGAAGGCGAGTGACCATACACTCTTCCAACCTGTGCCTTCCTATTCGCAACCTTGCGGTCTTTTATCACAAGGTTCTATCGCATTCTAAGCTTGGAAACTATGGATCTTGATGGACCCGACTTTATCCTTTGTGGTAGGTATGCACACTTGACAAACATAGTTAATGTACGATGCTCACTTTCTCCTAGTCATTCATTCTATGCATGTGTTGTTCCAAAACATCAAAACCCATAGTTGATTGTTCCTATTGGATGGATATATCTAATTGGTTGGCCTATCATGGGCTATTCAAGCCTTGAGCAACTCATTGAGAAGAGAATCATTTCTCTTTTTGAGGGGTGAATTGGGGTGTATGGGGAGCATCGATGGTACTTCCTTTTCCATTGAGGCATTAGTACCCTTGCTGAAAATTGTGATAACCTTGATGCTGGGTAGCTCCAAATGGATACATTGTAGTTGGAGGTCAAGTATACACTTGATGAGTCATTTAAATAGGCATCCCAATAGTACCTCATTACCAACTCATTCCGTGTTAGGCAACACATAGAAGATGGCAGGTAGACTTTCAATCTTGGCAGTTAAGGTGATTTGACATTTCCCTAATAATGCATAAGGAGACCCCCCATATGGACAATAATTCTGTGTATGTTGAGATTGGGCATGGACAATATAAAGATGCCAAACTATGACATAGAAGGATTACGCATGCGAATTCGCAAAGGCTGAAATAGATGTAGTTTGATAATGTATGTGAGTCTTATCAGCTTGGCAGGCAGTCTAGACTCCCATTTTCAAGAGGGGGGGCAGTGAGCACTTATCCTTTGGAAATGGCACACTCTGACATTTGGAGTCCATGTCAGAATGTTTCCTTGAGTGGAAGATGTAGGTCCTATATCATTTTTATTGATGATTTCAATAGGATGACTTAGGTGTACTTTTTGCAACATACTAGTGAAGCATTTGAAAAGTTTTGCAGTTTTAAGATATGGCAGAAAAGAAATTTGGGGGTTACATAAAATGCTTGAGATCAGATAATGGAGGAGAATTTATGTCAAATGATTTTTCTTACTACTTGAGAGACCATGGGATTAGAAGACACATTACATGCAAGTATACACCATAACAGAATGGTGTTACTATAGAAAGGAAGAATAGGATTATTACCAAAGTTGCAAGAGCTATGATGAATCAATCAAGCTCTTTTTTCCTAGCTATAGGTTAGCTAGATGTCATGTGTGCCTCAATAAATGAGTCGAGATCTAACTCTAGTTAGGAACATGGTTAGGTTAGCATTGTGGTTTGAATTATATTGTAGTTGTGTGTAGTATGTGGGTTACTCAATGAATAATCAAGAATACTATTGAGAGCACTGTGCTCTTTGAGCTTGCCTCTCTCCATATCTCTCACCCTCCCTCTACATCTTGAACATGATATCAGAGCAGGAAGGCCTTATGTGGCAATGAGTAGAAGATGAAGAGTGACCTTGACCTACAGCTTGAAGAAGGAACCCTATGGAAGTGCATTGATAGCCACAGACTACACTTGGAATGGTATGTATCAATGTTCTTGAAGTCTACACTTGATAGAGCCTATTAGGGCTTGGAAGGAGGGGTCATTGGCCTTCACTAGAGCATGTGATGGAGCTAAACAACACCGGCACCTTTAGCAACAAATCTGCATGATCGGTCTAGACTGCACTTGTTGTTTTGGGGGTTGAATGGGCAACATTAGCAAGTGGGTACCATGACCAATGGGCTAACATACTTAGTATTATTTAGGGCCATTTGAAGCTCATTCGTAGTAGGATATATAGCAATCGCGAGTGCTCATTAGAAGGTCATCAACAACAGCCACAAATTAGCATGGAGTTGGGAATTTGCACTTGCTTTATGGCTTACATGATCAAAGGATCTCAACCAATCATTGCTTCACTTTGGAATTACCAACATCAGGTGGATAGTTGGCAACTAGTGTGGCATAATTTATGCATGCTTGGGGCACTAGTATGAGGATCTGAAGCTCAGTTCTAAAATCTATTTATAGGCTGCAAGAAGCTTGACAGATTGCACTTGAAATCTTGGAGCATATTGAAAGGTTAACTTGGTTTGTAGGGAGTCAAGCACCATCTATTCAAATACTGTAGAAAATACATAGAGTTGTAAACATGGCAAATGTAGATAGATTTGACAATATTACATAGATAGTGGGTGAGAAGTTTGACAATAATAACTATGCAATATGGAAATTTTGCATGGAAAATTTCCTAGTTGGCAAAGGGTATTGGGACCTTATTACAGGTGTTGAATCTGTGAACCCAAGCTTCCAAAAAAGAGTCCAATTGTTGAATAGCTATGATAGTGGATTTTTAGAGCCTGTTTTTGAAGTGGAAAAGTGGCTCGGTAGGCGTAAAATACCAATTTTTCATGCAAACTGAAACAATTGCGGATCAATGAGCTGGAGTTATCGTAGATGGAGTTCAATGGTAGGAACACAATGCAAGTCTCGGTTCATTGATTAGAGATCGTTTGACCCCCCATTTAATCCCCTCAAGGTTTCACGTTATAAAGAAGCTATGTAATCTGAGAGCCAAAAAGTGCATGATAAAGGCTAACTTTATAGATTTCGATGCCACGGAGCCAGTTGTCCAGTCAGATCTCGAACCTTAGTTTGTTTGCCTCACCAAAATGCCAAAATCCACTTATTGGCATTGTGAAAACACAAAACTTGAACTAGTTATTTTAAGGCTTTAAGCCTTAAGCTTGGATTAAAGAGGGTTAACTCTACAATTTTGAATCGGGGGAGGGGGGGTGCCATTATTTTCAGTGCCTCCTCCTTGATTAAAAAATGATTGTTTGTGCCTGTTGGCATCAAGTTGAGGGAAGAGGGCATCAAGATAGAGAATTTGGACACTCTCCAACACTTCAATCCACATGAAAAATGATTGAGTAAATGGAAATATCAGTTTTTAGTCTTTCTCTCTTCTCTCTCCTCTTGTTTTGTGTTTCCATGGTTGATTCTATGAAAGAAGGGGGTGGGCTGAGATGAAAGAATTCGATCGTTGTCATGAGGTTCTTTGCTCATGGTCTAAATATAAAACATTTATCCTTTACAAATATCACTTAGTTAGTTGAAGTCTAGACATACTACATAGAATCTTGCCTAGTGCAATAATCATAAAAACCTAAGTCCACCAACATACCACATGGTGTAATAAAGGTGGGGACTCTCTACCTTAAAATGCAATAAATTTATCATGGGCCCTTGATAAGATGATTTATTTTGGATACTTACTCTTAACCATCCTTGTATTTCTTACATGAAGTTGCTACGAGTTTTGCAAAACATGCTGCATATGACATGGTATATGTGATCATGGACAATCAAATGGCTTGGATGAGGCCACGATTACATATGTTAGTGATGAAGTTATTCTAATAACATGTCTCACAAGTTCATTAGAGTGAGGAATCACTTAAGTCCATAAAGTATACTATGTTAGTGAGCATATGCATTGTATATGCCTTATATGACTTGCATGAAATATAACTTTGGCAAGAGGGAGTGAAGTCATGAGGGCGTAGATGTCTCTTTTCGACTTTCTTTCCACCTTATTCAGCAGCCCTAGTGCCCTTTCCACCAACTCGGGGGTCAGCTCGATCTGCACCTGTCTGGTGGCTTCATTGTCGCGCACCGTGATGGTGCCTCTATTCCTATTGAAGGTGCGCAAGAAGTCAGCGCATTGGGTGTAGTCCACCCTCCGGCCCACTGCGTCCAGGTACTTCTGCAGGTGGCACTGATCTATGATTTGGCGTACTGCCGGCTCTTCGATGGCCACGTCTTCAAGGTTGAAGACGTGACGGAACTTCAACTGGTTGAAGGCTCTCGTCTCCACCGTAAGGCCGTACTTTGCTTGCTCCTCCTCCGAGAAGGGGAGCTTGCCCGCTTTGTCCTGGCTTGCCATGATCGCTACCTGCAAGTTCAGCCATTTCCACTTTTATTGCTTTTTGACAACTAATTTCCTAGAGGAATAAAAGCGTGGCAGATTTTATTGAAGATAGCCTTAACTTTGCTTTTCAGACTTTTACCATCACATCTTACCCTTGCATTTCAAATTTAACTGACGTTTCATACTTGGTTTACTTTTTAGATTTTCCTTGTTTATTTTTTACATTCCACCTTATTACCCCCTTCCCCCTTTGGGACAAGAAGAATCCGTCCCAGGATTGGAGGTTGAGGGGCCAAGGGCGTTCAGCATGAAGGGAGTCGGTCTATTTGTGCAGGAGCCAGGCATAGAAGTTGGGGTTATACTCTAGCTGAGCTTCCCTGTCTAATTCGAATGGGCGGATATCGACATGCGTGATGTATGTCAGAACATCAGTTAGGAGATTGCCAAAATCGACCCTACTTGCAATGTGGAGCTCTTCCTCTGTTAGGAGGCGGCCAAGGTAGGGGTGCCCCTTGATGTGCTCGTCCATGGGTTGCCCATGGAGAGTGGTTAACACTCTATACGAGGTAGGCGCGATGTAAATGGGATCATACTCGGCTGTTTTGATGGCTCGGCGTTGCTCGGCATTGGTCATTATGCGACATCCGTCAACCTCCCATTGCAACCTAAGAGCGTACCACTGCCTCAAGAAGGGTGATCCAGTATCAGCAAGGTGGGATAACCTTGCGATCTCTTGGTCAGTGATAGCAGAAGTGGTCCGTGGATCATATGGCGTAATGAGACATTGCTTAATGGCTTGCTCTTTGGAGACCTCGTTACCAAGCAACTCAGCAGGCAGAGCGAGAATCCTGTGCAAAGGCGAATTCAAAAGTTTCCCAAGAGCAAGGCATATTGCGCACTTCCGTTGCAAAGGGTTCCTCTAATAGACCCAAGTCCAAGCGGTCATAGCTGAGGGCTAGCGACAGGAAGGTGGCATCGAGCTGTTTGATGCAGTCCACCACATCATCTCCGCTATCCTCCGTAAGGTTAGCGCGGCTAGCGCTAGAAATGACTTCCGTTCATAGGAGGGCGTAAGGCTGACGGGTGGTTGAGGTTTGCTAGAACTAGAGGCTTTGACAGTACATAGTTGCGGTTGGGAGTTTTCTTGAGCCTGCAACCAGGTTGTTTGGAAGATGGTTGGGTTAGGATCAGTCACAGTAGCTGGGCTGCTGCAGTCGGCTTTGCTACGGAGAGTCGGATTGACTTGGTTGGATGATGCCACCTGTGACGGTGGCTAGTGCTTGGGCCGATAGGTTTGCGTGACTATCTTGGGCCGAAGCATAGATGAGTCGGATGGCTGGGGCTTTGGAGAGCACTGTAGCCTATGGTCTTGAGGTGTTGGGGGGAGTGGGCTAATCAAGCTTGAGGGTGGTGTATGACTAGTGCCTTTGGCCGCGGGGGCCTTAGGGATCCACAGTGAGGCATTTCCCTCATAGTAGCCTTGCGCACACAAGAGGGTTTTAGAGACCCATCTTTGCTTAATCACGCAGCTCTTCATGTGATTGCATCTTGGCCTCCTAGGTTTAGAGTTCTGGGTCTTGTGCAGATAGGCGCGTCTAGTCCTAGGCGGTTCTCGAGGCTGTTTAGGCACCCATTGATAGCGAGGCTGTTGGGCCCTTGCTTTGGTTGATGCAGTTTGCGGTTTATGGAAGTCCAGGAGCGGCAGACGCGCCCTACCCCCTCCTTAATCTTGCCTACGAATGTTTCTATCGGTGGCCCTGGAATGGTGATGGTTTCGCGCAGCCCTTGCTGAAAGCTGTGACAATGCACACGTTGTCGATTGCTAGGTGGATGCACTGCGACTCATAATCAACATTGCAGTGAGTCTGCTTTTTGAAGGTTCGCCCTAGCAGTGATTCCATGCCTGCGTCCGTAGTGCTTGGCAACACATAAAACAGCATTGGAATAGTCTCAAACTCGATAGAAACGGCGACTCTGCACTTGCCGAGAAGTGCGTAAGATTGAGCCCCATATGGGCTTAATTTGGCAGTTGTGGGTTGAAGTAGTGGTTTGCCAAGTTGGATCCAATGCTTGTGCGTTAAGACATTGAAGTCTACTCCCTCATCAATCAAGGCGTTGAAAGCGCATGTTTGCTTGGCAGTGACCGTGACACGGAGGTAAGCGGTTTCTACAGCTTCCTCATCATCATCATTGATTTCAATGATTGTGGCTGCTCGTATTTTGACCGGCGGTTCTAGCATTGGTGGCTCATGCAAAGGATGAGTGGGAGGGAAGTAATTCTTGACACGACTGCCATTGAAGAAGCCTATTCCTTCACCGTCTAGGGTCTCGAGCTCGACATTGCCGGTTCGGCTGATTGCCCAAACCTTGAAGGGTCCGAGACCTCTGAATTTCATCTTTTGCTTATGTCCTTTAACTGAGTAGAGCACTAAGTCACCCTGCTCAAATTTGCGCTGCTTGACATGCTTGTCAAACCAGCCCTTGCGTCGGGCTTTCTCACAGATAAGCGCGTGGGTGGCTAGAAGACGAGTCTCTGATAGGCATTCCAACTCGACCAGGCGTTGCGTCCATGCTTCCTTCCCTTCCCATCGTTCTTGGAGTGCTATTCTTAGGCTAGGGACGAAGAATTCTAATGGCAGCATTGCTTCAGTCCCATAGGTCAGCCTAAAGGGAGTTTAGCCGACAGCCATTTTATAAGCTATACGGTAGGCCCACAAGGCTTCCATCAACTTGTTGTCCCAGTCGCTTCGTGAGGCTGAGGGTAATATGGTGAGGATTTGCGATGGATGATGAGAAAGGTGGATAGAATATGTGCTATCACTTTGTTGATGAAGTGTGTGCCTTGGTCGCTAACCAGTTCGATGGGGCAACTGAAGCGCGAGATCACTTGCTTCCATAAGAACTTGGCAGTTGTCCTAGCGTCGTTTTTTCGTGTGGCTCTTGCCTCTGCCCATTTCGTGAGATAATCCGTGGCCACCATGATGTACTTAGCTTGTGAGTATTGCGCCGCGGGGCTGATGAATCCTATGAAGTCAATTCCCCATTTTTCGAAGGGTTGGCGAGCAATAATTGGGGTTAACTCCATTTGATCCTTACGAATAAGGACTTTTGTCCGTTGGCACTTGTCACAATGCTTGACGAATCGCTTGGCGTTGTGGAAAAGTGTGGGCCACCATAGTTGGGACTGCAGCACCTTTCATGCTGTCGTGTCTCCGCTAAAGTGTCCTCTTGCAATGCCGCTGTGCGCCTGCAATCCGTCTTGCCCCAGCCTATAGAGTTGGCCTGCAATCAGCTGGTAGGGCTGGATCTTCAGGATCAAGCGCCTAAGTTGTGCCTTTTCTATTGGTCGCTCGGGTAGTCTGTGCTCGAGCACTTAGACTATGTCGTCTGCCTAGTATGGCGTCAGATCAGCCTTAAATAGATCTCTCTCGCTGGACAGGTGGAATAAGTGGGTGTCAGGTAACTCGTCAATGATGCCTTGCGTTGAGATATCGAGCTCCACTCGTGATATGCCAGGGTGACTGTTGTGCATTTATGTCACCGACGTGTTAGTTGCAGATGCGGTTGGTACACCGCTCATGAATAATAGCTACATGATAGCTATCCTTATCTACTCTAGTTCGTGGCTCAGTTAGTATGCCACTTTAGTTATTTTGAGTTTGGTTTGAGACCCGTATATAGGGTTCTTCTATTTCTTTGTATGAGAGTTCCTTTGGCTTACACAACTAAGAAGAGGAAAACTGTTTTCAGCCTCCACCCTTGTGTGTCTTCCCCCATTGTGCAAGCAAGAAAGCTTCAAGCGAGACTCCTTCCTTCTCTCCCACAATCTTGTCATGGTATCAGAGCCTTGTTCGTGGTAAGGAGCTCAAGAAAGCAACCCAAGCTCGCGGTGTTCTGGTAAGAGGAGCAGTGTTGCTTTCATTTTCTGTTTTGGGAGCAGATCTCTGCAGGTAGCACAGCCGGAAAGTGCAGGAGTGCATTGTCTCAGGTTGAGACGCCCTTCGCGGTGAAGCAAGAGGGCAGTATATGCTGTGGGCGAGGGCTTTAGCCCTCGGCGACCTTGTTTTTTTTATTTGAGGCCATTTCGGGGCCTGTTTTGGAGGCGGAAGTTTTCTGCACGCACTCAGGAAAAGGCCCAGTTTTATGCTGTGCAGCCACTGTTCTACAGGTCGGTGAATAGTTACTGTAAAAATTGCATTGTATTCTTGTGCGCAGAGACATTGGGAGTTACAGAATCATCCCTGTTGCCTGTTGATGCAAAATCGTCACTAGGAAGTGACTGTGTGGTCAAATACCACTTTCGCCAGTTTTGCAGATTTTCCCTTGTGAGGGTGAAGCTGTGGTTTTTGTAGTGACAGAATTTTTTGCGGTCTTCTGTAATGGCATCTGATTCTCTTTCACAGATTGTCACTGAAAAGCTTGACAAGAACAACTTCCAAGCATGGAAGTTTAGAATGACAAATTTCC
Organism: Lygodium microphyllum; assembly: GCF_053477565.2. Taxonomy (NCBI): domain Eukaryota; kingdom Viridiplantae; phylum Streptophyta; class Polypodiopsida; order Schizaeales; family Lygodiaceae; genus Lygodium; species Lygodium microphyllum. The sequence goes on from NC_141157.1 coordinate 125,600,912, forward strand.
TTATGGAAAAAGGATATTGGGAATTTGTTGCAGGAAATGAAGAAGAACCAGTTCTTCCTGATGTTCCCAATCAACAGCAAATGCAGACATTTAAAGCATGGCATGAGAGAGCCAGGAAAGTTATGTACTGGCTGTCTATCAGCATTTCAGACTCTATGATTGTGCATATTCAGGATGCAAGTACGCCAAACGAGGCATGGGATACTTTGTCAAAAATGTATAGCACAAATACGCAAGCCAGGAAAATGCAGCTCAAGCAAGAGTTGCACAATGTGCAAAGAGAAAATATGAGCATCAACGACTACCATATGAAGGTGAAGAAGATTGCAGATGCACTTGCTTCCATTGGGTCACCAGTGGAAGATGATGATTTAGTTTCTGTGACCTTGAATGGTCTAGGAAAGGATTATGCACAGTTTCAGACATCCATTTCAGTTCGTGAAAGATTTCCTGATTTTGAGGAGTTGATTGCTCTTCTAATTTCTGAGGAACAGAGAAATGGTGGTGCATCTTCTTCAGGAGGAACTTCAAAAGAAGCTGTCTTCTACTCAAATGCTGGAAGAGGTAGAGGCAGAGGTAGAGGAGGCCGATTTGGAGGCCGTGGTAGAAATCAGAATATGCAGCAAACTCAAGAAAACCAGTCCTATGGAGGAGGACGTGGTAACTCTAGAGGCAGGGGGAGCCAAAGAGGTCGTGGTGGATGCCAAAGAGGTCAAAATGCAAACACTAATGTTGAATGCTACTACTGTGGTAAAATGGGTCATATGGCTAAAGACTGCTATAAAAAGCAGAATGACATCATGAATGAAAAACTGCAACAAGGGAATTATGCATCTTCTAGCAGACAAGGTGATGACAGAAATGAGCATTTGTTCATGGTGCAGCACATGAACAATTCTGTGACAAGTGCAGAAGAAAGCAACGATGTATGGTATGTTGACTCAGGTGCATCAAACCACATGACAGGTCATGCAGAATGGATGGAGGATGCAAGGAAAATGGAAAAACCAGGATTTGTGGAGACTGGTGATGATACTGCACATCCTATTGTGTAGATTGGAAAAATTCCCTTGTCTATGCAGGATGGAAAAAAGAAATACCTGTCCGATGTATTTCATGTTCCGAATATCACCAAGAATCTGGTTTCTGTCGGTCAAATGGTTGAGCAGGGCTTGCAGGTCAGATTTAATCCTCATGGATGCTTTGTTGAGGATATGAAAAATAAAGGTCGCTTGATAGCAAAAGGAAAGAAGAAGGGCAGAATGTTTACGTTGGATGCAGACCTGTCTGAATTGAGTGCAGCAATGTTTGCACATGGGACCGGTGTAGTTGCAGATATTGATATCTGGCATAAACGCATTGGTCATGTTAATGTACAGCGACTTAAATCAATGCAGGCCCAAAATATTGTTGCAGGATTGCCAAAATTCAAGGTTGCAGAAATGCATAAGGTATGTGAAGCCTGTCAGTTTGGAAAACAGGCAAGGAAACCATTTCCTAGACATGTTCAAGAGAGTGAGAAGCCATTGGAATTAATCCACCCTGATGTGTGGACTACTAAAGCTGCATCTCTTGGAGGCTGTCATTATTTTGTCAGTTTTATTGATGACTATAGCAGAAAAGTTTGGGTGTATTTTATGAAAAAGAAAAGTGAAGTTTTTGGGCATTTCAAAACTCTTAAAGCTATGGTTGAAAAAGAAACAGGCCTGCAAATAAAATGCCTAAGGTCAGATGGAGGGGGAGAGTACCTCTCAAATGAGTTTGCAAGGTTCCTGTAGGAGCATGGCATAAAGCAGCAATATTCATGCAGTCGTACCCCACAGCAAAATGGAATTGGAGAAAGAAAAAACAGACATATTGGAGAGGTGTCTCGTGCCATGCTCAATGAAAAAGACCTGCCAGATTTTTATTGGGCTGAAGCAGTTGCTACAGCAGTCTACATAATGAATAGGACTCCCACTACAGCAATACATGGAATGACTCCAAAGGAGAGGTATACTGGTAGGAAACCAGATATTTCTCATTTGAAAATTTTTGGTTGCATTGCCTATGTACATGTGCCAGATGAGTTGAGATCCAAGTTGGATCCAAAAGCTGAGAAGTGTATCTTTATTGGTTATTCTCTGCAGCAAAAACGGTATAGATGCTATAACCCTTCTACTCATAAGTTTACAGTGAGTAGAGATGTTGTTTTTGATGAGATGAGTAGCTGGTATAAACCAGTAAATGTGATTGATGATGTAGATGCACAAAATGGTAATGCTGCACAGAATTCACAGCAGCAGTCACAAAATATTAGTGGACCTGGAGCGTCCTCTAGCAGTGGTTCACATTCTTCGTCATGGACAGGCAGATTGAGATCAGGAGAATCTTCTCAAAGTAATGCAGATAGTGGTATGCAGGTATCACGAAAAGGAAAAGAGAAGGTTGATCAGCCCATGTTTGATGTGAATGCAGGTCACTCTTATGTGGATGGTGAATCCAGTGGCTCAGAACAGAGCATTGATGATGAGTTGGGTATTCCTTCTATTGTTACACCTGGAGTAAGGAAGACCAGGGATGTTTTGAGAGCACCTGGGAGTGAACACACTTTGCGCAGGTCTACCAGAGTTAGGTATCCTATGGATAGGCTGAAATATGATGGATTTACAGCCATTCACTATGCATATATGGTCAAGGTGATACAGGAACCAGAACCCACTTCTTTTGAGCAAGCCATGGGAAAAGAAAAATGGGAGAAAGCCATGGATGAAGAAATGGATGCCTTGGAAGCAAATGCTACATGGGAATTGGTACCTTTGCCTAAAGGTAAAAATGCAATTGGCTGTAAGTGGGTTTATAAGGTGAAGCACAATGCAGATGGTTCTGTGAACAGATACAAGGCAAGATTAGTAGTCAAGGGGTATGCACAAACATATGGCATTGACTATGAAGAAACATTCAGTCCGGTTGCAAGGATGGCAACCGTAAGAGCAGTCATTGCTATGGCTGCATCAAAGGGATGGTCTTTACATCAGATGGATGTAAAGAATGCCTTCTTGCATGGTGATTTGCAAGAAGAGGTCTATATGGAGTAGCCACCAGGTTATGTGCATGATGTTCATCCTGAGTTTGTTTGCAGGTTGAAGAAAGCATTCTATGGCTTGAAGCAAGCACCTAGAGCATGGTCTGACAAGATAGGACAATATCTTGTCACTATTGGCTTTCAGATTTCCAAGGCAGATTTCTCACTTTATGTGAGAAAAACAGAGAAAGGTATTATGCTACTTGTCATTTATGTTGATGATTTGATTATGACAGGTGACAGTGATGAAGATATCCTTCATGTGAAAATGCCATTGAAGCAGAAGTTTGAGATGAAGGATTTGGGAGAGCTGCGTTATTTCTTGGGCATTGAGGTGATTAGATCACCAAGTGGGATACAGCTCTTGTAGAGGCAGTATGGATTGGACATGCTGTCCAAATATGGGATGACAGGCTGTAAGCCTATTTCAGTTCCTTTGGAGCAGAATGTGAAGCTGAGCGCAGATGCAGGTGAGCTTCTGGAAGACCCTACTATGTACAGACGCATAGTAGGAAGCTTGATTTATATGACTATTACCAGGCCAGATTTGAGCTATGCTGTTGGATTGGTAAGTCAGTTTATGCAAGCTCCAAGGAAATCACATTTGGATGCAGCTAGACGCATACTCAGGTATGTGAAGTCCACATTGCAGTATGGACTATTTTATGAGACTGGGGTTCAGATACAGCTGCATGGATACACTGATGCTGATTGGGCTGGTAGTATTTCTGATAGACGATCTACCAGTGGGTATGTGTTCTCTTTTGGGAGTGCTGCAGTCACTTGGAGCAGCAAGAAACAGTCTACAGTTGCCTTATCCAGCATAGAGGCTGAGTACAGGGGCGCAGCAATGGCTGCATGTGAGGTAGCTTGGTTGCATAAGCTACTTTATGATATGCATCAGTCTACAGATGGGCCAGTTGTCATTTATTGTGAAAACATGAGTAGTATACACTTGGCAAATAACCCAGTCTATCATGCTAGAACAAAGCACATTGAGGTGCATTATCACTATGTGCGGGAGAGGGTTTTACTAGGTCTTATTGATCTAGTTTATGTCAGCACAGAGGATCAGGTAGCTGACATATTCACGAAGGCATTGGGCGCAGAGAAGCTGCGCAAGTTCAGAGACCTGCTTGGTGTGCAGGAATTGGGATTGAGCTCGAGGGGGAGTGTTGAGATATGGAGCTCCACTCGTGATATGCCAGGGTGACCGTTGTGCATTTATGTCACCGACGTGTTAGTTGCAGATGCGGTTGGTACACCGCCCATGAATAATAGCTATATGATAGCTATCCTTATCTACTCTAGTTCGTGGCTCAGTTAGTATGCCACCTTAGTTATTTTGAGTTTGGTTTGAGACCTGTATATAGGGTTCTTCTATTTCTTTGTATGAGAGTTCCTTTGGCTTACACAACTAAGAAGAGGAAAACTGTTTTCAGCCTCCACCCTTGTGTGTCTTCCCCCATTGTGCAAGCAAGAAAGCTTCAAGCGAAACTCCTTCCTTCTCTCCCACAATCTTGTCACCTTGTTCAGTGGCTTCACCTGTGGGTATACGGGACATGTGATCAGCCATGTAATGTTGTTTTCCCTTTCGTACCACCATGAAGAAATCGAACTCTAGGAGCAGGAGGAGCCATCGAGCTATGCATCGTGTAGCACAAGGTTTGTTCACCAAATAGAGCAGGGCTTGATGGTTCACGAAGAAGATGAAAGGTGTGGCCAATAGATAATACCAAAATTTCTTCACGGCGAACACCATGGCTTATCCCTCCCTTTCTATTGTTGAATAATTCATCTCCGTCTCAGTGAGTTGTCTACTAGCAAAGCTTACTAGGTAATCTAAGTTATGCTCACCAGGTTGGCACAACACTGCCCCCACGGCAAACTTAGAAGCATCGATGTGCACGTGGAAGGTAATGGTCCAATCTGGGGCTCGTAGAATTGGTGCTGTTGTTAGAGCCTTTTTCAATTCTTCGTATGCCCGTTGGCATGCCTCGGTCCACTCAAAGACAATCAGCAGCTTGTACAATGGCCTGGCAATCAGCGCGTAGTTCAGTATAAACCATCGATAGTATCCTGTGTGACCTAAGAAGCATTGAACTCCCTTGTAATTAATTGGGGGTGGAAGGTCAACAATAACCCTGACCTTCGAGAAGTCAGTGGCAATGCCGTTCTTCGACACCACGTGTCCTAAGATGCATCTGTGCTTCACCCAAAACTGACACTTCAAGGGGTTCAAGGAGAGACGATATAAGTGGCATCATTCAAAGATTGCGCAGAGTTTGTCTAAGTGTTCGATACAGGACGAAGGGCATTGGTCAACCCGAAGGGTATGACTATGTATGCAAAGACGCCCCACTCAGTGGCAAAGGCGGTCTTGTGCCTGTTTGCAGGATGTACTTGCACCTGGTTGTACCTTGCGAAGCCATCCAGAAAACTGTAGGCTTCCTTGCCTGCCACCCTCTCAAGCATGTGCTCGGTGTACGGCAAGGGATAGTTGTCTCTCTTCGTAGCAGTGTTCACCTTCTTGTAATTGACGCACACTTGATTTTTTCCGTTCTTCTTTATCACAATGACTATGGGTGATACCCAGTATGTGTGCTCAATTTCGTAAATGAATCCAGCTCTCATCAGCTTGTCAATTTCCTCTTTGACAGCATGAGCATGTTTTGGATTCATGGGGTGCGGTTGTTGCTTGACTGGCATTGCATCTGACGTCATGGGTATGTTGTGAGTCACAACACTCGGATCTACCCCTCGTAGCTCTTCTAAGGACCAGGCAAATACGTCTATGTACTCCTGCAAGAGAGCAACAAGACTCAACTCTTCTTTACTAGTCAAGTCATCGGCAATGAACACTGGTCGGGGTGTCTCCCCTTCCAGGGCTAGGTTTACCTCCTTGACCTTGGCTGGTCCTTCGATTGGTTCGCTCGTCTGCCCTTGACGCTTGGCACCTAACAGGACTACCACCTTATCCCCTTTTTTGAATTTAGTGAAGCGTTTAGGGAGGTCCTGCGGTTTTCGCTATTCTTCTGATCGTGTATCCCAAGGGTGCTTTGCCTTATCCTGCCTTAACCGTCTGCGCCTCAGGTGGACGGGTAAGTCCCCCCTGGTGCATCTGGTCATGGGCGGCCTAGGGATCTCTAGGTCACTATCCGAAGTAACTTCTGATTCAGAGTCAAACCCTCCATCTTCGCTAGAAGAGGTGGTCTCCCTTGGTGGCCGTAGTTCAGATGGCGATTCGGTTCTAAGTATTGATGTCATTCCTAGTTGGTTAGGCCTGCTTGCTCAAGGTCTATAGCTCCTATGCATTCCAACCAAGCATGGTCACATTTCATGCGCATGACTCCTTGCTCCATTTTAAGGGCCTGCCTTTTCTGCGGCTTGGCGTCCGCTCGTATCTGCTCAATTTCTCGTCCTTCAGTGTCGTATTCTATGGTATCCACTTCACCCTCGCTCTCATCACTGAAGGATTGGCAGTCCTCGTATTCATCGCAGGAATCTTTGTCATTCAACTGCTCGTCATCTCCTAGGGTTTGGTATGCCTCGTGTCGTTGGTCAGGAACCAGGGCCCAGTTATACATGAGGTTCAACTCGTACATCCTGGTCCATTGCCACTTGGAATCCTCTAAGAGATCCTGGAGTGGTTTGAAGTTGGCAGCTGGGTTGCCAGCTAGCTGGTCCGTTAGGTATTCTAGTATCCCCTGGAGTTCCCTTTTGTTGGATGGCACTTGGAAGGTGACAGGCTTAGGCTTTCCATGGAGGCTTGCTGCCATCATGTAGACTGGTGTAGAGAGTGCTTCATTGGTCTTGCCGATCATTTTGATGGCCTGCTCATACTCCTCATGGTCTGAGAATGGCAGGTCGACTGTAGCGAGAACGTGCATCCAGTCCCGCTCATCCTCTGGGCATGGGATATACTTGGTCAAGAACCCATAGGGCTTCTTGACATGAGCATTCCCCTTGAGCATAGCAGAGATGGTGTCTAGGTCGACTGGTGAGGTCTTCCAAGTGTCCATCTCTATTCTTACAGCGTCCGTTCTATTTCCAAGGAAGATCAAGCTGTTACCCCAATCTTCGATAACTCTAGCGTTGCGCATCTAGGGTCGGCCTAATAGGACATCGTAGTCCACTCCCTTCATGACTATAAAGTCGATAGAGAACTGGACACCTGCGATCTTTACTGGCCAATTCTTCAGTATCCGGAATGGCTTCACTCTCATACCATTTGCTAGCGTGACATTAAACCTAACAGCTTTGATAGGCAGGTTTCCCCAAGTCTGAAGCACTGCGTGACTGAGCACACTAACCCCAGCTCCAGTGTCCACGATTCCCTTCCTTGTTGTGTCCCCCAGGGCTAGGACCGGCAGGACCGCGTGCATCTCAGAGCCTTCCCAAAAGGCGTTGACGTGCAAAGATCTAGGCATGGAGTGCAGCGTCAAACTTGGCAATTGTGTTTTTGCATCTTGGTCTCGAGGGTCTGCCGTGACCTGCCCTTGTGATCCTTCGACCCACTGCTTAAGGTCTTGCCATAGGGCAGGGTGCTGCTTAAGCAGATCTCCCAGGCTAAGTGTTACGGGGGTGGTCACTAGCGTGGTCAGGAGATCGTTAGATACTCGTCCTTCCTTTAGCATAGACTGTCCGGGCCAATGGCCGCGACTGATCTGCGGCTCTGTTGCGTCTAGGCTTGGTCTTACCGGCACTGCTTGCGGCACAGTTGCTTCTGTCGACTTAGGTTGAAGCGGTGATATTGGCGTGCTCACACTAGAGAGATCATCGATCTCGTCCTCTACGATGGGCTCAGCGTCTTTGAGATGCTGTTGAGCCTCCCTCACCCATTCCTTCACCTTTTCTATGGCCTCTAATTGTCGCTTTGGATGTGGGTATTCCCCTACCTTTGCGCTTCCCTTTTCAGTTGTCTTAGGGGCTGAAGTCTCTGCCTTCGCATCTGAGACCTTCTTCCCTGTAAGTAGAGTCGTAGCACTCTCAGTCTTTAGTGCAACCTTAGCTTTCGATCTCTTCTTTTTCCGCCTGCGGCTTTTCTTTCCTATTGAGGTTGCGTCAAGATTGCTAGGTCCCGGTAGAGAGATGCCGGCCTGCTTCGTTTGGGCTCAGGTCATAACCCGTAAGGGAATAGGTGTGGCCTCCCCATCGGGGTTTTCGACACCAAACAGCCCCAATGGGACTGAGGGAAAATTGGTTGAGCTAGAGGACGGCTTCAGCTTTGGGAAATTTATGAAAAGATGGGTGATTCCGTACTCTGTGCACCTTTGGTCAGCCTTGTCCCTGTTTTGCTGCTCTCTTTTAGGGCAGCGTGATGAGACATGACCGGGGTGTCCACAAGTCCAACAAGTGACTGGATCCTATTGGCTGCCCTCCTAGGCCTCTACCCCGTCCTCCTCCTAACGCCAGCACCAGCACGGGTCGATAATCCATGAGAACCACGTTGCCCTCGTCGTCATGCGAGACATAAGGGTATATGTAGGTCTCTTCATCATTCGGCTCTTCCACATAGTGTACTAGAGCGTCGCTTGGTGGGTGGCTCACATAAGGACCAGGCGGTCTAGGAATGCCTGTAGGATTTATGTCCATTCTAGGGACGACTGGTTTCATATTGTTAGGCGCGGGTAGAGCCAATGGGGCTCCCCTTCCGAAGAATGGCTGCGGCCTGTTAGCTAGATAAGGCTGGCCGTAGGGTTGCGATTATGGAAGTCTTCTTGGTAGTCTGCAATGTGCGATATCGTGGCCGAACCTACCGCAGTTAGCGCAAGGTCTTGACCTAGGGTCTTGACACTTGCCCAGCAAAAGTGGTTTTGTACTTCAAGTGCAGAAATTCAATGTGAGTGCTGCAAGCAATTTCTCGGTGTCTTACGCACTCTCGCTCGTTTTGGTCCTGATAGGCTTTGTTGCTCAAGTCCTAACCGTTCTAGTAAGTTCTAGGGTTTGCGCTGCTTCTTACTATTCACTAGGGGGGGTCGATCACATGTCCTCCGATTGGATTTCCGTTCTCAACGTGTTAGGTCGCTGGGGAGTGCTCTAGCACTGTCCCCCTATCCCTTGGTCTTGACTCCTAAGTCGGGAACTGCCTACAAGGCGTTCGCCATGTTGTCCTGGAGCGGGTTGCACTTCCAGTCGCTCGTGGGGGTCAAGTTTTGATGTTTTTTCCCAATTTTTTTTTCAAGGTGTGTCCGAATCTGGGAATCGGACGTCCGATTTACTAGTGGTCTGACTCTAGTGGTCCGATTCTAGGAATCGAACCAGGAGGGTCCGAGTTTGAGCCGTCCGAGTCTCAGAATCGGACAGGGGTTAGGTGTCCGATTTTCAAAAATCAGACAAGTGGTCCGATCGGACCAGGCGTGTGGTCCGATTGCTGACGTGTCCTAATTCGTGAGTCCGATTTCCTCGATCGGACAATCGGACAAGTAGTCCGATCGGACGGGGTTGGTCCAAGTGTCTGAGTGTCCGAGTGTCCGAGTCTGAGCATTCGAGTCTGAGTGTCCGAGTCGATGGGTTGGTCCAATCGGACGGTTGTCCAAGTGTCCGAGTCCGAGCGTCCGAGTCCAAGCATCCGAGTGTCCAAGTATCCGAGTCGGACGGGTTGGTCCGATCGGACAGTTGTCCGAGCGTCTATTCTCCAAATTGGACGTCCGATTTTGAGAATCGGACCCTGAATCGGGTGTCCGATTCTGCCAGCTCGACGCACTTTCGAGCACAATTTCGTCCAAAATCTCAAGACATTGATGGCGATAGACTACAAAATTCACCAGGAATGATGTTGGAGTGATGGGGGAGAGATCTATATACCTGGGGATCGCCGATAGCAACGTCACTCCTTGCCATGATCGATCGAATGGTCGCCCAAGCTCTCTCTCTCTCTCTCTATCTCTCTCTCTCACTCTCAGCTGGTTTTGCAAATGGGGATTCCCTTGCCCTTCCAGAACTTATAACCCTACTGGACATTCCCCGGATGCTACAGATCACTCTCCTTGCGATTCCTACACATTCAAATGTGCATTTCCTCTATTTTTCCCCTGTTTTCCCCGATTTTCTCCCTGTTTCACAACAGCAAACCCTATGCCTCTCGGGTGTAATTTCCTACTGTTAACATACTCTAAATGCAACACAAATCGAAAGCAAGAAACTGAACTAACTTCTCCCTGTTTTCCAATCATCAAACAACCAGAATATCCCAAAATACTTACCTGTTTTGAAGATAAAAAACACCCAACTTTCTACCTATCTCAAGCTCTGTTTCGGGGATGAATACCCTACTTCGATGCTCGATATGAGGCACGCAAGTGCTCAAGCTTGAATCCGTTGGTCCTGGCAACAACGGAACCAAAATGTGGGAGCTTTCACTCAACTGCCAAGACCCACGGACCGCTTATTGTTTCAAGCGTTCCAAGCAAGCTCTAATGGCTATCTCTCACCTAGCCGACGCGCCGTTGATCCTACGAGTGTAGTGAGCTTACCTTGATGCTCGATCGAGTTCCCTCCTCTCTCTTGCACTCTGGTAGCTCCACGATTCTTGATGCTAGCTCAAGCATCCTCAAGCCTCCTCCATCTCCAAGCTCCATCCTCCATAGCCGCGCGCACAAGAGAAGGAAAGAGAAGAGAAGAGAAGAAAAGGGGAGGAGATGGTGAAGAGCTTCACCCTCTGATCCCTCACTCCACACACACTCACTCCCTCATGCTCTCACACTCCCTCTCTCAAGAGCACACACAAGAAAGAAGGAGAGAAGAAGAGAGGAAGAAGAAGACTCTTTTTGCCACACACCAAAGAATGAGCTTCTCATTCACTTTTCAACTTGATATACAAAGCCCTAATTCCTTTGTGGGCGGTCATCCCCTTTTCCCTCTTTTACATGGCGGCCATAGCCTAGGCGTTTTTTCCCACTTCCCACCATTCTAATTTATCCTATCCCCAACTAATGCATACACTTTGCATAGGAGCGAGCCTGGCACTCTTTTACAAAGATTCAGGAGCGCTCCCACATTTTAATGGTGCGCCCTTTTTCTCTTTTGTTGTCTCATGCCGACACCGAGGCTTTTTGAGGGTCGTGCTCGAATATTTAAATTTTTCAGGGACTGGTTACCGGTCAAGGCGCCTTTTTCTACTTTTGTCCTGCGCCTTTTTGCTATTTTCCTTTTTTTTCCATTTTCCGCTCCTTTGTGCTGCGGAAAACACGGTAACAGGCTGAAATATGTCATATCTAGAATATAGGTCGTCCATAGAATAAATTGCTCTCCCTGCAAAAGCTTCAGCAAACTCATCAACAATTGGACCCCATCCAACATTTCAGACTGTGACATGGTTAACATGCTGTAGATCTTGAATGAATCGTAAAGATCCACTTTTCTTGGGCATGGTAAACCATCGATTTGAGTAAGGTGGTGAAGAAGGTTCTAAAATCTTCATTATGATCTTTTCATTTAGAAGTTTCAGTCATTTGGGCAAATGCACCCTTGGAACGGGAATAGGCTTGAGGTTCCAAAGCACATGTGGGATCGTGAAAATGACTATAGGAGTTACAATGTTTGGATTCACATAACCTATTTCACTTGGCTGAAATGCAAAAGCTTTTCCATATTTCATTAACATTTGCATAAATGAGTGTTTTTTAGCCGGGAAAAGAAAAAAATTATCTCCTATTTTGAGCTCTTTTATACTTTCAGATGTAAACTTGTGTCCAATGTTGGAAGGATCTCATAGACTTGGTTGATTTGCTACCCTATCAACTAGCCCTTCACTTTCAGGAGGTAGTAGAATTGCCATAGGCTTGACTTTCTTATCCACCATCTTTATTTTTTCTCCACTTGTGCTTTAGCCCCATGTTTTTGGTGTGCAACCAGGGAAACTTGCCATCAAAAAGCATCAGAAGAGGATGAAAATGAAAGAAAAGGCATTGCCAAGAAGAGAAGAACTCAATGGATGTTTGCAAAGTTCCTCCTTCCATTGAAGAGTTGGAGGTTCTCATTATCAAAGCCACTTTCTACAAGAAGTTCATCCCAATGGCGGAAACATATTACCATCATGATGCAAGCTCTATGTGGTGGACCATTTCCTCTTCCTGTTGAAGCAACAGAAACTTGCATCTTGGTGGCAAATTGTTTGGGAAAAAATTGAAGGGTAGAAACAGAGAGAATGACCATCCATCGAAGATTTGGCATTCATTGAGAAGTTTTTAGACATCATCAAGTGAAAGATCGTGAAGAAGCTTCAGGAGACGTGGTCAGTGGAGGTTCATGAAAACAAGAAAGAAAAGAGTTGGAATTTGTTCATGGATGCTCAACAGCAAGATACGTGGGATGCTTGGTGTTCTGAAAATCTTCTGTTTGTCCAATTAGCAACCCACTGGAAGTTGGTAGACAGAGTGTTCTTTAATACATACACTATTGAAACATCAGAAGCTGGCATTATTATAATGATGGCACAACAACGATCCTAAGAAGAATGAGTTTTGATACTTTCAAAACGAAATATCTCCCCCTCTGTAGTGGTTTGAAAGCTGAATTCATAGATGTTGAAAAAAAGGAAGTAAAAGAGATCTTGGCTGGAGAATCCTTTAGAGACTCAAGCCCTCTTTGATTCTATTCTGTTAAGTACAGACCAACTGTTTTGTTAGAACGAGTCCAGAGACATGACAAGAGAGAAGGCAAGAATCAAGGCTGAGAACGAGCTTGCAGCAGAACCCTCCTTTGATGCCCTAAAAGAACTCTTTAAGGAAGTCCCTATGGCGACTCAAGGTCCCCTTCCTAGTCAGATTTGTCCTAGAAATATTGATGACAAGCCATCAAATGTAGTCCCATTGCCAATTTTTAAGGGAGAGTACAGTGAAGACCCTGATCTTCATGTAGTAGAATTTATGGTAGCAGGTGTGGCTAACAATGCCAGAACCCCTGAGCATTGGTTAGTGATATTCCCCACCACTTTCAAGGGCGCAGCGTCTCAATGGTATGAAAGACAAGCAGTAGGAACTTTTGACACATGGGACGACCTGAAGTTGGCCTTCCTCACTAAATTCAGACATGAAGGTTTTGAAGAGCGGATGCGAGAGGAGTTCATGAACCTAAGTCAATCCTCGAGAAAGAGTAGAAGCTCATGTCTGGCGAATGGAATCTATTATGAAGAGATGGACTAATCATCATTTGGATGAAGGTATTTAGAAAGGAGTGTTCCTCAGAGGCTACAACCGGAAGTTTGCAAGTTTGTGGAATTAAGAAGACCAATCAATCTGCAAGCTGCAGTGGAAGGTGCAAGATTGTATGACGAAGTTGAAGCAAGGTTGTCAATGACTCCAAGAAGAGGAGTCTTACCTCCTCCCATGCCAGGAATGGTATACCCACCAAATGTAGTCCTAGGGACAGTTCCCTACCCCTATTCCCAGATGCAAACAATGCCGCAGTACAATGCACTTAATCCACAATGGCCACCACAAACGATAGTGCCTCAAATGATGGTTCAATCACAACAACAATGGCCTCATATAGTTCCTCCAATGGTGACTCAACAACAGTGGAACCCTACCAACTGCTATCAACAACCCTAAGTATCATCAGGAGCTCTGAATCAGAATCAGAACAGAGGACCTCCTAGATCAACCCAACTCGTGTATATAGTAATTACAAAAGCTTTCCAAAACCCTACTATAAGTACTCCAGGAGGTGAAAATTTGAAGTACTACCTGTCCAACTCAGTTGCAAGTATCAAGAAAGAACTTATGGATGTGATTATAGAGTAGCTACAGATGCTAAAGGTGAATACTGCCAATATATCCACTCCTATGGGAGGTGGGAGAGATGTGATGTGTTCTAATACATGATGCGAAAAGTGCCATCAGTGGGACATTTAGCCACTGAATATACCCGAAAACCAACCATTCCTGGAGCCTTCTGTTCATACTATTTGAGGAAGAACTATACATAGGATATCTACTCTTTGAAAGAGATGCATGAATAAAGACAAAAAGATGAAAATGCAAGATTCAACTTACTAGAATCCAAAATAACAACGTAGGACATTGGACCAAAGCCTAGGGAGTTTGGTACTAATTTCGGTCCAAGGAGGTTTCCCTCTCAAAGTTACAGAGAACGACAGTCTGGTGGTGGCCAGAGATCATAAGTGGAGTGTTACAAATGTGAAGAAAGGGTCATATCTCACCAAATTGTCCAAACCCTAGAAGATTTGTGGATTACAGTCCCTTATGCAGCCGAGGCAAAGGAGAAGGCCATATTGCAAAAGATTGTCCAAGTCCAGCCCCTGTAAAAATCTACTTTTGATACCCAACAGAAGATCTAAGAACCTTCTTGCAATTTGGTGGAATTGGAAGTGGTCGCAATAACGCGAGCAAAGAAAGGAGAACCCGTAGTTCCAAAAGAGAACATTTCTTCTGCAAAGACGGTGAAATTCAACCTCCCTTGGGAAAAATAGAAATGATGAGGAAGAAAACGAAGTAGGTTATGAAAGTGCAGATGAAGAAGTTCCTTTGGTAGCAGACGATATTGTTGATGTCCCTATAGAGACCTCAGAGGCCGAAGATCTCGGGGAGTTGGATGGAATGACCATGGTTCCATTTGGGTTGACCAATATGCAAAATCTGCATAAGAAATGGATGAAAGATATAAAAATTAAGTTCACTAGTGGATTCTATCACCTTGACCATTTATGATGGAGAAAAGATGATGATGATGCCCCTTGTCAATAGAAGCCAGAGCCATCAGAGCCGCAGCTTATAGAAGGTTCATGCTATGTGACATTCCTAGCCGCATCCTCTGAAGATGAATCCCTAAGTCCAAAAAAAATCACCACTCACACAGAAACAAACAAAGCTCTGATACCCTTCTAGCAATCTCACCAGACAAATGAGTCAATCATTCATGAGGAGGACACTAGTTCTAGTGGAATATCATACGACGACACTACTCCCTTGAAGGATTCAAACCTCTATCCAGAAGCAATCAGTGGGACATTTATCCGCGAAGTGGAAGGTGAAAGGCAAGTGATGTTTCTGGATACTGATGGTATTGAGCGTCACCTAAAAGTGGGTCTCAATCTTCCAGAAGAAGAACTAGTGGTCGGCCGTGAGACCTACTAAAGGAGAACTTAGACGTGTTTGCTTGGTCATACAAAGACCTAAAGGGGATTGACCCTATAGTTTGTCAACACCACATCGATCTAGAGCCTGATGCCAAACATGTAAGACAAAGACAACAGCATATGAATCCTAATTATTCTGCTCTGGTGAAGGCTGAATTATTGAAGCTTCTTGAAGCCGAGTTCACTTATCCAATGGCTAATAGTGAATGGGTGTCGCCCATTGTGGTTGTACCCAAGAAGAATGGGAAACTTCGAATATATGTGGACTTTTGGGTATATTCAATGGCTAAATGTCTTGCTTGATGGCACATTCCACACCATGTATTAGACCGGATCACATCTCTTCCATCTCCTGCAAGAGTGGATATGTTGGCAATATTCACCTTCAGCATCCATAGTTGTTATATAATCACATCCATAAGCTCCTTCTTTATGCTTGTGATTGAATTGGACATGTAGTCCTTCAAATTTTCACCTCATGGAGTACTTGTAGTTGGGTTTTTGAAAGCCTTGTAACTATTGCGCACACTGGTTGGGTTGAACCAAAATGTCCTATATTTTGGTTCTAATTCAGAGCTCCTATTGAGACTAGGAATTGTTGGTTCCAATTAGTAGGATTCCATTGTTGCTATGGAGTTTGCATTGGGGGAACTCTTTGAGGCCATTGTTGTTGTGGTTGAACCATCATCTGAGCCATTGTCGTCTATGGCCAGTGTGGATTCGGCACACTGTACTACAACACTATTTGCATTTGGGGGTAAGGGTAGGGAACTGTCCCTGGGACTGCATTTGGTGGATATACCATTCTTGGCATGGGAGGAGGTAAGACTTCTCTTCTTGAGGTCATTGAAATCCTTGATTCAACTTCATTATATAGTCTTGCACCTTCCACTGTAGCTTGTAGAGTCTTCTCAATTCCACAAACTTGCAAACTTTTGGTTGTAGGCCTCTAAGGAAAACTCCCTTTTGGATGCCTTCATCCAAGTGATGGTTAGTCCATCTCTTTAGTCTGGATTCCATTCACAAGACATAGGCTTCTACTCGTTCACTAGAGGACTAACTTAGGTTCATGAACTCCTTTCACATCCACTCTTCAAAACCTTCACGCTTGAATTTAGTGAGAAAGGCCAACTTCAGGCCGTGTCCCATGTGCCAAACATTCATTTTTCTTGTCTCTCATACCATTGAAATACTGTGCCATTGAAAGTAGTAGGGAATATTACCAACACATGCTACCATAAACTCTGCTACATGAAGATTAGGGTCTTCATTGTACTCTCCCTTAAAGATGGGCAACAGGACTACATTTGATGGCCTGTCATCAATATTTCCACAATGGATTTGACTATGAAGGGGACCTTGAGTCACCATGGGGACTTTTGTAAAGAGTGCTGCTAGGTTGTCAAAAGAGGCTTATGCTTGCTCGCTCTTTCTCGGCTTTGATTTTTTCCTTCTCTCTTCTCATATGCCTTTGGACTCATTCTAGTGCTTGCCTCTTGATTGCATCATTCATCAAGGAGTTAGCTTCATCCAATTGGTTTGTGCTCAACAAACAGAATAGAATCAAAGAGGGCTTCAATCTCTAGAGAACTCTCTTGCCAACATTTCTTATATTTCCTTCTTTTCGACATCTCTGAATTAAGCTTTCAGACCACTATAGAGGGGAAGATATGTAGTTCTCAAGGTATCAAAATTCATTCTTCTAAGCATCGTTATGGTGCCATCATCATAGTAATGCCAACTTCTAATGTTTCGCTAGTGTATGTTGTGAAGAACACTCTGTCTACTAACTTCCAGTGGGTTGCTAATTGGACAAATAGGAGATTGTAAGTGCACCATGCGTCCCATGCATCCTGCTGTTGAGCATCCACGAAAAAATTCCAACTCTTTTCTTTCTCATTTTTATGCGTCCCACGCATCCTACTATTGAGCATCTTGCTGTTGAGCATCCACAAAAAAAATTCAACTCTTTTCTTTCTCATTTTTATGAATCTCTAATGACCATGACTCCTAAAGCTTCTTCACAATCTCCCACTTGATTATGTCTAGAAACTTCTTAATGAATGCTAGATCTCCCATGGATGATCATTCTCTCTGTTTTTGCACTTCAGTTTGCTCCCAAACAACTTGCCACCAAGATGTGCATCTCTACTGCTTCAACAAGGAGAGGAAATAGTCCACCACATAGAGCCTGCATCATGATGGTAATATGTTTCCATCATTGTGGGGCGAACTTCTTGTAAAAGGTGGCTTTGGTAATGAGAATCTCCAATTCTTCAGTGGTAGAAGGAACTTTGCAAGCATTCATTTAATTTCTTCTCCTCTTGGCAAGTCCATTTCCTTTATTTTTATCCTCTTTTGATGCTTGTTGGCAGTGTTCCCCTGCTACACACCAAAAACATGGAGCCCCAAGAGGAACACTAAGAAAACATGGAATTAGAAACAATGAATTTTCATGCAACTTCATAGAAACAATTCTTCCACGGCTTTAACTTGAAAAAAATTGATTATTCTCTTCATATTCTTCATAGAACTCATCAAGGTACCACAAAGATACAAGAGAATACACCACTTTGAATGGAAATAATCACATAATATGCTTCTTCGAAAGTTCCATAGCTTTCTCTCACAATCTCTCACTCATAGATACATTGTTTTTCATAGAATTGGCTATCTCTCACTCTCTCTCATACATTCTCTCTCAATTTTACAATCAAATAATCAAGAATAATGATTCATAACCCCTCTTAGGTCATGGATACCCCTTCCAAGAGGTATGTCTAGTATAAAAGGTCACTAGGACCACTTCACTGTCCCTTGAGAGCTCACTACTATCACTTCACTTCAGTCTTTACTTCAAGTCTTCAATAGCTACTTCTTTCACTTCTTCAAGCTAATTTGAACTTATATTCATCTCTTCCCAAGATTGGAAAACTTCCCCAAGCTACACATTCATCCATTATTGCACTTAGAGAAACATATAGAACATAACAGAATAGAAACAAAGGCACTACAGACGCTCAATAGAGGGTTAACATAAGGCATCAGAAAATCTTTAACTCACTTAATTTATTCCAAACCATCAAGAATCAATCAACAAGCTTTCAAACACTCTCAAACTTCATCAATCATCATTCTAACCCCTCATACAGAAGGAAATAGAGCAAAACAGAGGGTCAATAGACTCAAACAGAACCAATCACACATTAACAGGACATCAACAGAACATGTCAGAACATCACATCTCCACTATAAAACATCATGAGCTTCCAAAACATAATCAATATCATAAAAAACACTCCCAAACATTCCCAAAACAACTAATCATCATAAAAAATTCATAAAAAATCAACCATTCAGTCCACAAAAAAAAAAACATTTCAACCCTCAATAGTGTCTCTGTCTATGGAATTCACCCAAGGTTATTTTGAATTGTTCATATATTGGAACCTTCCATTGATTTGTGATAGCATCATGGTTCTGTTGAGATATCGAGCTCCACTCGTGATATGCCAGGGTGACCGTTGTGCATTTATGTCACCGACTTGTCAGTTGTAGATGCGGTTGGTACACCGCCCATGAATAATAGCTACATGATAGCTATCCTTATCTACTCTAGTTCGTGGCTCAGTTAGTATGCCACCTTAATTAGTTGAGTTTGGTTTGAGACCCATATATAGGGTTCTTCTATTTCTTTGTATGAGAGTTCTTTTTGGCTTACACAACTAAGAAGAGGAAAACAGTTTTCAGCCTCCACCTTTGTGTGTATTCCCCCATTGTGCAAGCAAGAAAGCTACAAGTGAGACTCCTTCCTTCTCTCCCACAATCTTGATATGGTATCAGAGCCTTGTTTGTGGTAAGGAGCTCAAGAAAGCAAGCCAAGCTCGCGGTGTTCTGGTAAGAGGAGCAGTGTTGCTTTCATTTTCTGTTTTGGGAGCAGATCTCTGCAGGTAGCACAGCCGAAAATTGCAAGAGTGCATTGTCTCAGGTTGAGATGCCCTTCGCGGTGAAGCAAGAGGACAGTATATGCTGCGGGCGAGGGCTTATGCCCTCGGCGACCCTGTTTTTTTGATTTGAGGCCATTTCGGGGCCTGTTTTGGAGGCGGAAGTTTTCTGCACGCACTCAGGAAAAGACCCAGTTTTATGCTGTGCGACCACTGTTCTACAGGTCGGTGAAAAGTTACTGTAGAAATTGCATCGTATACCTGTGCACAGAGACATTGGGAGTTACAAAATCATCCTTGTTGCCTGTTGATGCAAAATCGTCACTAGGAAGTGACTGTGTGGTCAAATACCACTTTCGTCAGTTTTGCAGATTAGCCCTTGTGAGGCTGAAGCTGTGTTTTTTGCAGTGACAGAATGCTTTGCAATGTTCTGTAATGGCGTCTGATTCTCTCTCACAGATTGTCACTGAAAAGCTTGACAAGAACAACTTCCAAGCATGGAAGTTTAGAATGACAAATTTCCTTATGGGAAAAGGATATTGGGAATTTGTTGCAGGAAATGAAGAAGAACCAGTTCTTCCTGATGTTCCCAATCAACAGCAAATGTAGGCATTTAAAGCATGGCATGAGAGAGCCAGGAAAGTTATGTATTGGCTGTCTATCAGCATTTCAGACTCTATGATTGTGCATATTCAGGATGCAAGTACGCCAAATGAGGCATGGGATACTTTGTAAAAAATGTATAGCACAAATATGCAAGCCAGAAAAATGCAGCTCAAGCAAGAGTTGCATAATGTGCAAAGAGAAAATATGAGCATCAATGACTACCACATGAAGGTGAAGAAGATTGCAGATGCACTTGCTTCCATTGGGTCGCCAGTGGAAGATGATGATTTAGTTTCTGTGACCTTGAATGGTCTAGGAAAGGATTATGCATAGTTCCGAACATCCATTTCCGTCCGTGAAAGATTTCCTGATTTTGAGGAGTTGATTGCTCTTCTAATTTCTGAGGAGCAGAGAAATGGTGGTGCATCTTCTTCAGGAGGAACTTCAAAAGAAGTTGTCTTCTACTCAAATGCTGGAAGAGGTAGAGGCAGAGGTAGAGGAGGCCGATTTGGAGGCCGTGGTAGAAATCAGAATATGCAGCAAACTCAAGAAAACCAGTCCTATGGAGGAGGACGTGGTAACTCTAGAGGCAGGGGGAGCCAAAGAGGTCGTGGTGGATGGCAAAGAGGTCAAAATGCAAACAGTAATGTTGAATGCTACTACTGTGGTAAAATGGGTCATATGGCTAAAGACTACTATAAAAAGCAGAATGACATCATGAATGGAAAACTGCAACAAGGGAATTATGCATCTTCTAGTAGACAGGGTGATGACAGAAATGAGCATTTGTTCATGGTGCAGCACATGAACAATTCTGTGACAACTGCAGAAGAATGCAATGATGTATGGTATGTTGACTCAGGTGCATCAAACCACATGACAGGTCATGCAGAATGGATGGAGGATGCAAGGAAAATGGAAAAACCAGGATTTGTGGAGACTGGTGATGATACTGCACATCCTATTGTGCAGATTGAAAAAATTCCTTTGTCTATGCAGGATGGGAAAAAGAAATACCTGTCCGATGTATTTCATGTCCCGAATATCACCAAGAATCTGGTTTCTGTTGGTCAAATGGTTGAGCAGGGCTTGCAGGTCAAATTTAATACTCATGGATGCTTTGTTGAGGATATGAAAAATAAAGGTCGCTTGATAGCAAAAGGAAAGAAGAAGGGCAGAATGTTTACGTTGGATGCAGACATGTCTGAATTGAGTGCAGCAATGTTTGCACATGGGACTGGTGTAGTTGCAGATATTGATATCTCGCATAAACGCATTGGTCATGTTAATATACAACGACTTAAATCAATGCAGGCCCAAAATATTGTTACAGGATTGCCTAAATTCAAGGTTGCAGAAACGCATAAGGTATGTGAAGCCTGTCAGTTTGGAAAATAGGCAAGGAAACCATTTCCTAGACATGTTCAAGAGAGTAAGAAGCCATTGGAATTAATCCACTCTGATGTGTGGACTACTAAAGCTGCATCTCTTGGAGGCTTCCATTATTTTGTCACTTTTATTGATAACTATAGCAGAAAAGTTTGGGTGTATTTTATGAAAAAGAAAAGTGAAGTTTTTGGGCATTTCAAAACTCTTAAAGCTATGGTTGAAAAAGAAGCAGGTCTGCAGATAAAATGCCTAAGGTCAGATGGAGGGGGAGAGTACCTCTCAAATGAGTTTGCAAGGTTCCTGCAGGAGCATGGCATAAAGCAACAATATTCATGTAGTCATACCCCACAACAAAATGGAATTGCAGAAAGAAAAAACAGGCATATTGGAGAGGTATCTCGTGCCATGCTCAACGAAAAAGACTTGCCAGATTTTTATTGGGCTGAGGCAGTTGCTACAGCAGTCTACATAATGAACACGACTCCCACTGCAGCAATACATGGCATGACTCCAGAGGAGAGGTATACAGGTAGGAAACCAGATATTTCTCATTTGAAAATTTTTGGATGCATTGCCTATGTTCATGTGCCAGATGAGTTGAGATCCAAGTTGGATCCAAAAGCTGAGAAGTGCATCTTTATTGGTTATTCTTTGCAGCAAAAAGGGTATAGATGCTATAACCCTTCTACTCGTAAGTTTACAGTGAGCAGAGATGTTGTTTTTGATGACATGAGTAGATGGTATAAACCAGTAAATGTGATTGATAATGTAGATGCACAAAATGGTAATGTTGCACAGAATTCTCAGCAGCAGTCACAAGATATTAGTGGACCTGGAGCGTCCTCTACCAGTGGTTCACATTCTTCTCCATGGACAGGCAGATTGAGATCAGGAGAATCTTCTCAAAGCAATGCAGATAGTGGTATGCAGGTATCACGAAAAGGAAAAGAGAAGGTAGATCAGCCTATGTTTGATGTGAATGCAGGTCACTCTTATGTGGATGGTGAATCCAGTGGCTCAGAACAGAGCATTGATGATGAGTTGGGTATTCCTTCTATTGTTACACCTGGACTAAGGAAGACTAGGGATGTTTTGAGAGCACCTCGGAGTGAACCCAGTTTGCGTAGGTCTACAGAGTTAGGTATCCTATGGATAGGCTGAAATATGATGGATTTACAGCCATTCACTATGCATATATGGTCAAGGTGATATAGGAACCAGAACCCACTTCTTTTGAGCAAGCCATGGGAAAAGAAAAATGGGAGAAAGCCATGGATGAAGAAATGGATGCCTTGGAAGAAAATGCTACATGGGAATTGGTACCTTTGCCTAAAGGTAAGAATGCAATTGGCTGTAAGTGGGTTTATAAGGTGAAGCACAATGCAGATGGTTCTATGAACATATACAAGGCAAGATTAGTAGTCAAGGGGTATGCACAAACATATGGCATTGACTATGAAGAAACATTCAGTCCAGTTGCAAGGATGGCAACCGTAAGAGCAGTCATTGCTATGGCTGCATCAAAGGGATGGTCTTTACATCAGATGGATGTAAAGAATGCCTTCTTGCATTGTGATTTGCAAGAAGAGGTCTATATGGAGCAGCCACCAGGTTATGTACATGCTGTTCATCCTGAGTTTGTTTGCAGGTTGAAGAAAGCCTTGTATGGCTTGAAGCAAGCACCTAGAGCATGGTCTGACAAGATAGGACAGTATCTTGTCACTATTGGCTTTCAGATTTCCAAGGCAGATTTCTCACTTTATGTGAGAAAAACAGAGAAATGTATTATGCTACTTGTCATTTATGTTGATGATTTGATTATGACAGGTGACAGTGATGAAGATATCCTTCATGTGAAAATGCTATTGAAGCAGAAGTTTGAGATGAAGGATTTGGGAGAGCTGCGTTATTTCTTGGGCATTGAGGTGATTAGATCACCAAGTGGGATACATCTCTTGCAGAGGTAGTATGGATTGGACATGCTGTCCAAATATGGGATGACAGGCTGTAAGCCTATTTCAGTTCCTTTGGAGCAGAATGTGAAGCTGAGCACAGATGCAGGTAAGCTTCTGGAAGACCCTACTATGTACAGACGCATAGTAGGAAGCTTGATTTATATGACTATTACCAAGCCAGATTTGAGCTATGCTGTTGGACTGGTAAGTCAGTTTATGCAGGCTCCAAGGAAACCGCATTCGGATGCGGCTAGATGTATACTCAGGTATGTGAAGTCCACATTGCAGTATGGACTATTTTATGAGACTGGGGTTCAGATACAACTGCATGGATACACTGATGCTGATTGGGCTGGTAGTATTTCTGATAGACGATCTACCAGTGGATATGTGTTCTCTTTTGGGAGTGTTGCAGTCACTTGGAGCAGCAAGAAACAGCCTACAGTTGCCTTGTCGAGCATAGAGGCCGAGTACAGGGGTGCAGCAATGGCTGCATGTGAGGTAGCTTGGTTGCATAAGCTACTTTATGATATGCATCAGTCTACAGATGGGCCAGTTGTCATTTATTGTGACAACATGAGCAGTATACACTTGGCAAATAACCCATTCTATCATGCTAGAACAAAGCACATTGAGGTGCATTATCACTATGTGTGGGAGAGGGTTTTACTAGGTCTTATTGATCTAGTTTATGTCAGTTGTCAGCACAGAGGATCAAGTAGCTGACATATTTACGAAGGCATTGGGCGCAAAGAAGTTACGCAAGTTCAGAGACCTGCTTGGTGTGCAGGAATTGGGATTGAGCTCGAGGGGGAGTGTTGAGATATCGAGCTCCACTCGTGATATGCCAGGGTGACCGTTGTGCATTTATGTCACCGACTTGTCAGTTGTAGATGCAGTTGGTACACCGCCCATGAATAATAGCTACATGATAGCTATCCTTATCTACTCTAGTTCGTGGCTCAGTTAGTATGCCACCTTAGTTAGTTGAGTTTGGTTTGAGACCCATATATAGGGTTCTTCTATTTCTTTGTATGAGAGTTCTTTTTGGCTTACACAACTAAGAAGAGGAAAATAGTTTTTAGCCTCCACCTTTGTGTGTATTCCCCCATTGTGCAAGCAAGAAAGCTACAAGTGAAACTCCTTCCTTCTCTCCCACAATCTTGACAGGTTCAAGGTTTTTGTAGAAGCTAGGTGGGGTTGCAAATGCCTCACATGGTAACAAATAACATGGGCTCTCATCTTCCTTCACAAGGAGAAAAGCAAACTTGGAATGCCTTCCATCTTAAGGAGACACTTGTTTGCTAAGCCTGATTATAACAGCTTGGTTGACAAGATTGCTTGAGTTCATTCATATCAATCTTCTTTAAATCAAGAGGGCACACTTAGTCCAATCCATCTAGCAAGATTACAATGAGAAGAGAAAAGGAAAGAATGCAATGATGGTAGCTTACTAGAGCATTTGTGATAAAAAATCTATTGCTTGGTGTTTTGCTACTAAAATACCTCTATTCGAATGTCTAAGTATACTTGCCTCTAGGGACTATCAAAACAATGCTTGCACTACACTTGATCCTTAACTCTATTTCAATTGGGAGTGTTGTCCACTAGCATTGTTTTTGTCGATGAGATTTCAATTGCCCTAGGTTTTTATACATTCTTTTTAATTCAAGGTAATGATGAATTGGAAGAGGATTTGATTCCAGTTGGCATCTGATCAAAGTTGACTCGCCATGCAACATGAGCTCCTTTGAAGCTCAATGTTTCATCTGAATTCAACATGTTTCATTCTAGCTCCACTACCATTTCTCCCCCAAGGATGCATTTGACTCCCAAAGGCCATGTTTACTTTAGGAAAGGCATGGAGAAGCTACACTCAGAGGATGATGATTGCTATTGCTTGGATGAAGTTCTCCTATTTCCTTGCACTCATGTTCAAGCAAGTATCCTTATTCTCTCAAAATCACAATCCGGGATTTTGGTTGATCTATTCAAGCATTCAACTCATCATGCAATTCCAATTAGAGAAAGTTCCATTCTTCCAATCGGCAAGTGCTGGTGGCTAACACAAGGTGATTGACATTTGAGCTATTTGAGTCTTTCAATCGGTGTTGGATTCGTTGCCATTTGATTCTTGATGCTATGGCTTTTTTAAATATTCAAAGCTTTGGCATTTTTCTTTTAAATTTTTTGATCACAAGGTCATTTAACTAATTTGAATCGGATTTTTAAGGTTGAAGCTTTTCCCTTTTTGTGGCATTTTGATAGTTGTGTCAATCAATCATAAAGAAATGATATAGTGATTTGATTATGAGGGCATCAAGGTGTTTGATCCAATTCAACAAGCTTCGTTGATTTTGAGGCATCATGTCCTTCGGTTTGATTGCAAGGTGGGGATAGGACTTGGGCTCAAAGGTATTCAATAAAAGAGAATTTGTTGTTATTATTTGGGCTTCAATATAAAGGCATTTGAGTCAATGGAATCATTTGATTCTAGCATTTGGACCCACTCTAGAATGGCATTCGATTACAACTGGTAGACAATTGTTTCTCGAATATGATCACTAAGAGTTTGAGTGCTTCTCAATGTGTGGCATTTGATCGCAAGGCAAGCTTTCCCAATGCATTCATTTCCCATGCATGCTAACTAAATGTTTGATTGCAAGTCTCCAAGGCATTGATTCTTCCTAGGGCACAATATTTTGAACCTCATGAAATTTGATGATGTCATTGGATTCTGAAAACTCTAGAAGAATTTGATTTTGACCTTACAAAAGAATTTGGTGCCAAGTAGAGTTTGTAGCATTCCATTCGAGCTTTTGGATGGAATTCAAGACTTTCATTTAGCTTCACATAAGGTCCCAAGCACAAGATTCGATTGCACGAGACTAACTAACCTAGCCAAGATCTAACTTGACCTTGCAATCAAATGCCAAGTTTGGTCTTGAATTCCAACTTATGCTATTATCCTTTGACCTTATTAGTTAGATGATGTCCTTCAAATCAAGTTATAGTGGCAAGTTGATGTCCCAATCACCTTTGATGTTTTAATTCCTTAGAACCTCAAGAGGATACTTTGCATCTTCACCATTGATAGGCTCATTACCTCACATACATTTAGAATTATGAGATGATTTGATCACATAGACAAATATGCTTTTGTAAGAGCTAACAAGGATATCAAAGCTTTGAGAGCAAAGATGCACTTAGGTCCAAGGACACTTTCAAGGAGCAATCATGGAGACACATCTTAGATACAAAGCACAATGCATGTTTTCTATTTTGCAGGACAATTATAAAAGAAAGAGAGATGATTTGGCATGTTTTTCCTACCTAAGGAGGTGACATGAAGCTTCCTCAACCCTAAAACACACGGGGGGTATAGCTTTTCAAACATCCATAATGTTAATGCCAAGGTTCCAAACACTACTTCCCTTTCCTATCAAGGGACTTATTACCATCACTTGGAGCCTTTTTTAAGACATTTATCCATGGTTTGTACCCAATTTTCCTAGTTTCTTGTAATTACTTGCACCTATTAATTATCTTGTTAAAACAGAAGTGCACTATGTGTGTGGAATGGCCAACACCACTACTTTTTTATGTGAATACTAGAGTTCATTGGAGCATAATGGAAAGGCTCATTATTCATGCTACATTCTTATTAATATAATGTCTAGATGACCTAAATGGCATGATTGAGAGTTAGTTTGCTCACTACCTTAACCACTTCCTTCGGCAATCTCTTAGTTAGATGTAGCTAGTTGTAAAATACTACTTGATGAGTGAGACTTGCCTTATTGAAAATCTACACCCACACCCTAATCTCTAAAACTAGCACAAAAAGGCAAAGAAAAAAGAGAATAAACAACAATAATAACATAGAGCAAATGATCCACAAGTAGGTAGGTACATGAGGCTATAATTGCATGTAAGGGTCCTCAAGTTAGAGATGCACGATGGCCTTAGTTGTTAATGGAAGGTCTACTAGGTTGCATGCTCATGAGTGAAATAGTATACTTTGAGAAGGATAAGTCAACTGAAAGCCCTAAAATATTAACAAGAGAGGCTCAGAAATAAGATCATAATCTAGGCATATCGATATTGGCACAATCAACCATTAAAAATGGCTTTGTAGCAAAAGCTAGTTGTTATTTTGGTTCTTAGGAAGAGTAATATTAGGCCATTAGTTTCATATCATGTTCAAAAGCCAAGCTTTATCAGTTCTAATGTAGCTTAGGCTAATACTCACATATTGCCTAGTTAGTGATTAGAACCAAGAAGGATGATGAAAATTTGTAGCAAACCTAGCCCTTTTACCTTTCTTGACAGATCTCATCAAGGACCAAAATGGTTGCTCCACCATTTGAATACTCCTGAAATGTGCTCTGAAGAAGGAGATTGGGAAAATTATTATAGCAACAATAATTACATAATTAACTCATAGTTATGAACACTGTGAAATTGCATATTGTTAGCACATATGGCTATATGTTCAGGGATACATAATATTGAACACAATCCACGTTAAGTTGCAAAATTGACTTGAGCTATTGGAATCAAAGCCACAATGATTGAGAGGGAGAGCACATAGTGTATTGTGTGACCATTTAGACCTAAAAGAAATGCATAAAATGACTGAAAAGGGTTTCTTGATTGTTTCTTGAAATTCTTGTGAAATAGGCCTTTGATTCAATAAATCAATGCAGAGAAGGATTTGAATTAAAGGCACTAGGGTCATATAGAAATGTCTCAAAAGTAGATGAGCATATTCCTTTTGTGGAGACATGACTTGAACCCATGACCTCAAGGTTATGAACCTTGTGAGAAACTTGCTCTACCCCCCACGGCTAACCCTCTCTTCAATGTAGCTATTATACATTTTTTCACATCATTAATTCCTTAGTCAAATACTAAATGGAGAAGAGGATTAATGGCTTTGATTACCTCAAGGATTTCCTTTGTATGGAGTGTATAGAGGGATCATATCATTTAGTCACCAACTTGAGTCTTTGAAACTAGGTAACAAAAAATCATGTGCCATTTCATGCAAATTTGATCTTGGTCATCTGTTTAGGAAGCATTAATTATGTAAGCAAGTGGGAGTACTACTATGTGGCAACAACGATTGCAATATTTCTAGAATCTCCTAGGAAGAGGCCATTTTTTATGATGTCTTCAATGATTGCATTATGTTCAATAAGCTCCCTTTGATAGGAAGTTACTAGTGAAGTATCAACTAAATAATTTATAAAAGGATGGTCTAATTAAAAGAAATATGAGATCGATAGCTCTCTTAGCTTCACTCCCAATGACCACATGGTCCATCCTTGGTGATCATCCTACTCCAAGGCTACAGGGACACCTTGAGTACATTGCAATCAATACTTAATAATAGTTCTCCTCGACTTTATCAACATAATGGAGGAGTTAGTACAAAGCAAACACAAATCTTGAATTTAGCAACACAATTCTTAATAATGTGAGAAACCCTTTAGAACATTATTTGCTCATTTTAATAGAGAGTGATCAAATTGAACTTGAGGTGTGGTAGTTTGACCCTGTGATATAGGGATTTGATCATCCAACAAAAATCCATTCACAATATCCAATGCGAGTATTTATGTCTATCTAATCCTTTCTGATTCAAACAATGATAAAAAAAAGGCAATGGTAATGGTAGCAATGACACTTGAATGTAGGCGTATGCATGTGAGGCCACTTGGGTTGATAATTTTGACATGCAACATTAGATCACCGTAGCATGCCCATCTATTGGCTGTCCAAGCATGTTTTAGCGGTCCATTGAGAAATGAATCTAAGCATCGCTGCCGGCACCCCCATGGAATGTTTCGGGGTTTATCACCTAGGGTTTCTCGAGTCCACGGAACAACCCACTAGGATCGACTTGAAATCTGGGTTTCAAGTGGTCAAGGTCTCCTGACAGTATTCTAGCGTCGGGTCTTAGATATTCTACTTTACGCAGAGATAATCAAACCAAAGCAGACCCATGCGGCACTTGGTTCAAAGAGAATGTGAAATGAGAGGGATGCGCCACCCAACCTCTCTACCCGTAGGGCATAGTCCCATTCCAGTCCCCTAAAACGGCATGAATCCGGTTCTAACTTAACAATACCTAAAAGTTGAATGTCGGTAAACCCTTGTGAGAAGCCTCCTAGTTCTCTGGGACCACCCTGATGTAGAAGGGAACCTTGCCCACACCCACTTCCCTCAATAAGAGTTCTTTAGCTATCTAATTAGGTCATATCACATTTATGTGTGACATTTAAAAACAACTTTCCTAATTAAGTCTTTTAGGGAACAGGGTTCGTTTGCGTAATTCATGGCACTGACACGAAAATAGTCTAGACAAGCTCCTTGGAAGTAAACTTTATATTAGCATCTCAATAGAAATACAAGTCTTGTCCAAAAAGGACGGATTCCGCAATCCGTGAGGATGCATCTTATTCCCTCCAAGTTTTCACCCTTGTGCTAGTAACAGGACCTTCAGAATCTATCTCAAGTCACGTAGATCACTTGAATAGGACTCAGAGGCAGGGAATTTACAGTCAAAGCCCCCATGGCATCCAAGCACCCTCCTACATTCAAACTAAACCATGGAGAGACCTCTCGTGGCAAGTTCGCGGTCCTTGTTCCCTTCATGGTTATTTGGAAACCCCTTGGCTAGGGTTGGCGGCCAAGTGGGGGTAGCTTGGCGTGCTCTCCATGAATTCAACCTAATTCATTATTCAAATTTCTTTTGTGAGCTTGGGTTATACATTCCTTTCACAGATATTGAATCTAGATTTACAAGCACAAACAACAATGAAGGCGAGTGCTTAGGATATCTGCTAAGGTGGAGCTCCCATCTTTGAATGCCTAGCATTACCCTTCTTGGGTCTTCTTGCCTAGGCGTCAGTTCTCATGATCCTCTGAGGGAGAGAGATTACCCTCTTTTCGACTCCACTCCTATGTAATAGGGGTGAGCAATTATGTTATAGTTTCAGATGGTAGCTTCCCTAAGTTACTAACCTTTGGTTCTATGTTAAGGTCCTAATCTAGGACTTCAATTGGTGAGTTGGTAACCATTTTCCTGCCTTGGAGTTTTTTCAGGGTTCTAAGTTTTCCCTAGGGTTTCCTTTCCTCAAGATAGCAGGACCTTGTGTTCATTCCTCTTCCAAGTCAAGCATAAACTAAGCCCATTTACAATCCTTAAATAGTTGCGAACATCAAATGAAACATGGCAAATGGTCGTTCTTCTTGTGGATACGCCATTCGAGTTTACTTGTGTTAGCTTCAAGATGTGTCATATCTTTGAAAATGCTATACCCAAGGGTATTTAGGACCCATCGCAACTAGTTATTCTTTTCTAGTTGCTTGGGAGAGTTTATGATTTGGGGCCCTTTCGGAACTTGGAATGTGACCTTCACTCCTCTCAAAGGACTCCTTGGCGTCGGAGTTCCCTATGCTTTGTCTTAAATTTACATGGTTTCCTTGTCAATTAGAGGCAGTCGATGGAGAGGTTACGCGAATCACAATGGGGAGAGAGGGTACTTGAGCCTTTTCCCAAGAAAGGAATTGTTCTTGAGCCTCTTCCCTCTCTCTCTCTCTCTCTCCCTTTCTCTCTATGTTTCCCCTTCCCTCTCCCTCTCTCTTTCCCTCTTTCCCCCTCTCTCTCTCTCTCTCTCTCCCTTTCTCTCTATGTTTCCCCTTCCCTCTCCCTCTCTCTTTCCCTCTTTCCCTCTCTCTCTCTCTCTCTCTCTCTCTCTCTCTCACTCTCTCTCTCTCTCCCCTTCCTTTCAAGTCTGGCAACAACAAGGGGGAAGGAGAATAGCGTGTGTATTCTTTAAGGAGGGGGGATTTATATAGGGCGGAAAAGGGTATTATTGGGGGGAGAAAGCATCGTGATGAGGAGGCCTTAGCTCCACTCCATGGCCATTGTGATCGTTGCCATGTAGCCGATCAAGAAGGGGTAGTGGGGGGTTTGGAGGTGGCACACGTGTGCCCCTCCTCCCTGTTAACATCGTTGTGTTGTCCTCATTGTCATCAACTCGAGTTCTACTGCCCGCCATGTCACTCCATGTCACCATCATGATCTCCTCCTCCATTGTCGTCCTCTTCATCCATGTCAGCACACTCAGTTTCCCTCTACCTTCTTTCATTGAATTACGGCTTCCCCTCCATCTCATAGTTCAACTCCCCCTCCCTCTATCAACCGCGACGGCGTTGATAAGGGGGGAAACATAATTTAAAATTTTGTTTTTTTAATTTAGTTAAAAAAAAGGGGAGGGAATCTGATGGCGATGATGGTGGATTATTACAATCACAAGGGCGTAGCCTACTTGCTTAGGTATGGTGATGAGTGTAACGATGTAGAGTTTGCACCTCCTTGACTCCTGTAGCTACTAAAGGCAAAATATCATTGGCCCCCATCCTCCTCATGGTATCAGACTCCTCTTGCTCTTGTCTTTTGTTTCTTGAGTGTTTTGTTGATAGTTTTGACATGCAGTATTGGTGCAATGAGGGAGTGGACCACTTGCATAGGTATGGTGATGAGTGAACAATGTAGAGTTTGCACCTCCTTGACTCCTCTAGCTACTAAATGCAAAATATAATTGGCCCATCATCCTCATAGTATCAGACTACTCTTACTCTTGTCTTCTCTTTCCAGAGTGGTGTGTTGTGTGTTGAGGGGAGGTAATAGGATGCATTTATCTAGTTTTTAGGAAGGGTATTTGTTTTTCTCTCGAAGGAGAGGGGGGATGCTTTTGGAAACTAAAACATGTTTTTTTTTTTCATTTTACATCTTTTTGAGATTTCCCAAAGCGTTTTCAATTCTCCAGTTATTGGCATAATGGCCTTTTATTTAAACATAGCTTGTAAAATCATATTGATATCATGATGTTTTGACAACCTCGTTAGTTTCTTCAAGGAAAGAGGGTTTTGGGGTTGCAAGGCATCTTTGAAAACAACCACCATGGCTTTCATTTTCCAAGATTTTTCCTTTTGTCATCAATTGGCATAGAGAAAATATGGCTTCTTTTTTTTAATGCTTGCTAATTAGAATGATGGTGCCATCCATAACCAATCATTGTTTAGAAAGAAATAAGCGTATCAAGAATCTCTTAATTTTTATAAAGCTCCATTCATATGTCATGTTGAAACTAAAACCATAGATAAATCAAAATCCAATACATTATTTGAGAGTCAAAATGCAAATTGCAAGTGGAAGTATCCAATCCATTGGAATTCAATGTCTTTGAAATTGATAGTTTTATTTGAGAGTTGGAAAATCTTAATACACATGATAGTATAAGAAGAAAAAAGTGAGAATATTACATCTTCATAACACACTTGATTAAAATGCAAATTTGCCAAGAAATGGCCCATTCTAATGCACTTGGGCATCTCCCACATTGATCTTCTCAACCATAGCATACTACAGCCTTCGAGTAGTGGAATGTTGAAGTAATCTAAAGATTAAGAACGATTGTGGAGGGAGCATAACATAGTCCTTAGATGTCATTGGAGTCAAGGAAATGTGTTAATAGCTACTATGAATGCATACTAGAAGATGAGGATCAACAAGATGGCCTACCAAATGAGGAAATACAACCCTTGATGGAGCAAGAACTACAAATACTAGACTATCTCAGATGCCAGACTATGAAACATAGCCTAAGAGGTTAACACTAGGTGGAGAGCATTGTCACTAAGTAGAGAGAGGTGATTTGGTAGAAATAACACAGGTGCTTGTTGACACCAAATGGAGATGATGGAAGCTAAGTGGAGGAATAGAATCTATAGCCAAAAATGTAGGTACAATCAATGCCATATGGTGGAGATGTTCAACATGTAGAGGAAGAGATTCTATAGCCCAAAACATAGTGGGAAAGGTGTTTGGTGCAGGGAGAGATGTAGACCATGAATTGCAAGATTCTCTAGGTGGGGTGTCAACAATAATGGAGAGAGAGTGTGTGAAAAAATGTCAAAAGGAATGAACCTGGGATTCTTGGATGGCTAGATTCAATGCCATATAAATAGTTATAAACTGCCTAGAGTGTCACCCACAAAAGTCTCTTGCATGGCATCCTGACTCTCTCCTAAGGCGCCCTGAAAGATTCCTTGGGGCTATAAATGGAAACCAAAATAGGAATGAAGGATGTGGAAATGTACTAAATGATATGGTTTCTCAACACCCCCTCTTAGGCCACCCAAAAAGGAGCACAAAAAAGGAGTGAGAGAGAAGAAGAAGTTACACTCCGGTGGCTGTGAAGCAAAGTTCAAAATCGACACTCTTCGGTAGTATGAATGTTCTTGTAGTAGTAGGAGCATTTGGTGGATTGATCCATTAGTAGAAGCCATAGTAGTAGAGAGTCAACCTATAAAAGGGAGGGTGGGAAGGAGAAGAATAGAATGGTATCTCCCAATGATGTTGCAGAAGGGGGGGAGGATCAAGAGTTGATGCTAAACCTACAACTTGTCTTTTCCTTCTTTGATGTAGAGGATCTTTTTTGGCTCTCTCAAAACCTTTGGCTCTAATACCATGTCAAGAAATGAGGTATGCTTTGATATCATGTTAAGAAATGATTGTTGTGAAGGAAAACTAGAGAGACATTATGATTTTTAGGGGGAAACACAAGAGTTTATAAAGAAAACACCAAGAGAGAAGAAAAACTTAGAAAACACACAGAAGAAGATGATGATGAAGCTCTAAATCATGCTAAGTGAATCAAGCTAATACAACGGAGCCGAAGCTCTAAAGATAACTACATTGTCTTATCTGAATCAAGTGGCAACATCTCTAGGGAATTAGACAGTCAAGGGAGCAAAACATAGTCCTCGATCAATGGGATTTCGTAGTAATTTGAAGATAAAGGACAATTGTTGAGGGAGCAAAAGCAATCCTCAGGTGCCATTGGAGTCAAGAAAGTGTGCCACTAGCTAATGAATACATACTTCAAAATGAGGATCATCATAGGACAGCCTATCAGATGAGGAAATCCAACCCCTAATGGAACAAGAATTGCAAAAATGCAAGTATCTGAAGTAGCAAGTGCCTAGCAGAGTCATGATGGATGCCAACTATGAAACATAGCATGAGAGGCTGATGCTAGGTAGAGAACACTGCCACTAAGTAGAGAGAGGTGATATGGTAGCAAAAATGAGGTGCCTATTGACACCAAATGGAGATGATGGATACTAGTTGGAGGAAGAGAAGCTACAACAAAAACATAGGTACAATTTGACACCAAAAATTGGAGATGGTCACTAGGTGGAGGAAGAGAATATGCAGCCCAAAACACAAAGTGGAAGGTAGGGTGCATAGTAGTGCTACACGGAGTGATGTAGACCACAAATTGCAATATCCTTTCGATGGGGTGTGAGTAGTAGTGGAGAGGAATAGAGCATCAAAAGGAATGAATGTGGGATTGATGAATGGGATGAGTTAATGCCATATATATAGGCATAGATTGTCTAGAGTTTCTCCCACACTAAAGTCTCTTAGATGGCATCCTGACTCTCTTAGAAGGTGCTTAGTCTAAATCCTTTTTGGGGATATAAATGGAAACCAAAATAGGAATGAAGGAGGGGAAATTGTACTAAATGATATGGTTTCCCAACACCTTGCTTGTACACCTACTAACTATACCATTTTCATTATGCTTAATCTTATAGACCCACTTATAATCAATAGATTTATTGTCCTTAGCCAATGCTACTAAATTTCAATTTTTGTTAGCCTCTAATGTAGCCATGTTCTCATACATTGCTATATCCCAATGTGCATGGCCAACAACTTCCTCAAAACAAGCGAGCTCTACATCCTCAACTACCTTGTAAGCATATGGGTGAGCTATATAATATTCAAAACCAAATCTTTTAGCAAGGTATCTCACCTTTATAGACCTATGCATTACTATATCACTCAATGGAACAACATTACTATGTGCTTTCTAAGTTTCTTCCATGACTCATTAGGTATATGAATGTTATACAATGCAATCAAATATTGTCAAATGTGATACATCAATCTTCTTGCTTGTAAAGAACTCTTCATACCATGAACTATAGTTGTGGGGGTTGTATTTATAACTCATATAGCAATATGAACAATCTTAGACCAAAAATACTTTGACATATTCTTTTTGGTCACCATTAAGGCTCATGTAATTTTTGTAATATGTCTATTTTTTATTTTTTCAATCCCATTTTGTTGTGGGGTATACCCACAAGTAAAGTATCATTTTGTGCCCTAGTCCATCTAGTACAAATCACTACACATTTAAGTGTAGATATGATAAAACATTTAAAAAAGTGGCCTACTAAGTCAAACAATATATAATTGACTATAATAATCAGCCAATGCTATATTTATGCTATCTATAAGTGGATGTAGCTAAGAAAATACAATGAGAAGTTGCCATGTGAGGGCCATGATGACCATCAACATGTTCAATGTAGATATGCAGACTTGTCTAGCTAGGTACTCCATGATCAATGTCAGCATGTGTTGGGATTATACTCCAACAAAAAATTGACTCAAATAATTGAGATCTAGGCCTCCAAGGCATTGGCCACACCATCAAACTCCGATGGAAGCTTGCAAAGCACCAAGCTATAATGTACCCACACCCAAATTGAGTTAATACAATATTTTGATTATTATTTTTTCTTGTCTTGACCCAAATTTGTAACAATCTTGTGAATTTATTTTACAAGTGGTTTGAATTTGCTTCAATAGTTCCATTTTGTTATTTACCTAAGAATTCATTGAAAAGAGAAGAGACTCATGGAGTCTCATAGACAAGATAGGCCATAGGTTTGAGAGAGCAAAGGAAACGACATACATTCTATTCCATGAGCTTGCCTATTTAAATAGGCACATGAGTACATTTGATACATTGCATTGGGTCCAGTTTGACTTGCCACCTAAGATCCTTATTCTTCCAACTCATCATCCTCATCTCTCCACACTTTGAAGACTAGTTCATATTACATTTGCATATAGAGAAGGCATCACTATTACAAATGTTTCTATACCCCCTTGTGGTGCCTTATTTGACTACTGCAAGGTGGTCAAGTGGTTACATGATTGATTGTTCCTCCCTCACTAGGTGCATTTTATGGCTATTTCTAGTGGGTGATCAAAGGCTCTTTGCCTTTAGTTTTCAGTCTTGAAAAAGGTGCACTTCTACCTCTTTATCTTGGCTATTTTCCTCCATTAAATTTTACTGTTTCTTGAACTTGCATGCTTCTTCATGATGTCCAATCTTCTTACATTGATTTCATTTGGGTAGGTCCTTCAACCTACATTTGATGTTGATTTGTTCTCTCCTTCTGTAGTGGTAGTATTCCTTGGGACCCTTCTTTGTTAAAAACATGGTGTCCTTGGTTGCTGCTATGTCAAACTACCCTTTAAGTTCCTTCTCTTTCAAAAGGATTGAAGATATGCAACCTTCAAGGTTAAGTGTTTCATGTGTAAGGAGTGACTCTTTTAAGGATGCATACTCTTTAGACAGACTTACAAGTAGCATTTCTATTTTATCATTTTTGCAAATTTTAAACATACTCTACAAGTGAATCCTTGTGTTCATGATGCAAACTATAGAAGTCCATCTTTTAAACATATCTCTTGATTTTTTGCTTCAGCACCAAAACTTTTATTCAGCTCATCCCACAATTCTTTTGCTATTCCTTTAATATTGATGTGGGGATAAAGCTTGGACTAAGATACAAACTAATCAAAGCCTAGACTACGATGCCAACCAATCAAAGCAAGTGATTTTTCATCTTTTTCTACCCATTCTTCAATCATTTATGATGGTTCACTATCCTAGATTACTGCTCGTAATTTTTTATGCATGAGCAAAAACTGCATTTGACTTACCCAAGTGTGATATTTTTACCACCCACCCATTTTTCCATGTGATGCCAAAGGAAATACTAGAATTTAAGGCCACGATTTTACCTGGATATTTTCCGTGACAGTGTCTAACTCCTTGCAATGGATTAGATTTTAGATGTTGGGCAATAGAGATCGCCTTTTTTACAAAGAGATTGCACAATCAATGTGATTAGAACTCATGTTGCACTGGTTTTAAGTGATAAGAATGTGAAACCAACTTTGTAGAAACTAGTTTGAGAGAGGTAATGTGAATAGGGCTAAAAAATAACTGGTTCAAGAAGAGATAGTGTGAATGGGGTTAATGATATTAAGCCTTTGACCTTTACAATTAAAGGATAAGGAAAGAAGAATATTATCCTGGAGTAGGACCACCGTTTTTAAATGACATTGATTATGCCAAGTTGTGATAGATTTGGTTGCCTCCACGATATCCTCTTATAGTAGGCAACATAGTTGGGAGCCTTAAACCCTAACCAAGATCAACAATATGTCTTATTTTCTCTTCCTCTTCTCCTCTTTCTCTCTGTCCAAAGTAGGTCCCTTGCTTGATTGATAAGCAATGTCCTAGCTTTTAGCCATAAGTAGGTTGTGAGCTTGGTAAAAGCAATCCCCTTAAGTAGCCCCTTTAAGCAACCCCCTTGCTTAACAATAGAGCTTGGAAACCACTGATTGAAAGCTGAAAGAATTGATGAATTGAATGGACCCAATATACCTTAATGTTTCCTCTTGATTTGCTTCAAGAAGTCTTTGTTTCTTACCTTTGATCTTCAATGGTTTGCTTGGATAATGGGTGCACAACCTCATGGCAATGGCTCTAATAACAACTAAAAAGAAAAGAGAATAATGGAGGATCATGGACAAGATAGGCCATAGGTTTAAGAGAGCAAAGAAAACCACATACATTCTATTGCATAAGCTTGCCTCTTTTGTTAACCCTGATGCAAAGAAAGTGAATAGAAAGCAAAAGAAAATAAAAAAGATGAAGGAAAGATG
The DNA here is from genome assembly GCF_053477565.2 of Lygodium microphyllum. Lineage (NCBI taxonomy): Eukaryota > Viridiplantae > Streptophyta > Polypodiopsida > Schizaeales > Lygodiaceae > Lygodium > Lygodium microphyllum. The sequence continues at coordinate 125,638,872 of NC_141157.1, forward strand.
AAAAAAGGCAACCCAATGGAAAAACATGAGGAAAAGGGACAAAAGTACAAGAAGCAAATTTGAAAGTCTAGGGTGAGTGCGAAAGGGGAAAGGCACATCTTAAATATAAAAGCATACCCTAAATCCTTGTAAAAGAGCACTAGGCTCCCTCCTGTGGTTCAATTGTAAATGTAGACGGGCATGGGTAAAGGAACAATGTAAATAGGAAGGGAATAGGGAAAGAGGACCTAGGCTAAAATGGACGGTCATGTAAAAAGGGGTGGGTGCCCAAAGAGTAGGGCATGTATAAAAGGCAAAAAGTGAAAGAAGAAGCTCATTCTTATGTGCGGACAAACTTAGCTCTCTTCTTCTTCTTGCTTGTGCTTGTGCTTGAGAGAGGAAGTGAGTGTGTGAGGGTCCGTGGGTCTTGGAAGTTGAGCGAAAGCTTCCACATTTTGGTTCTGTTGCCAGGACAAAGAGATTCAATCTTTGAGTGCTTGCATGCTTCGAATTGAGCATTGAAGTAGGGTTTTCCTTGAACCAATGCTTGAGATAGGTAGGAAACAACAAGGGAGTCGGAGGGTATTTGATCTCTTTTGCAAGTAAGTTTTTTGGTTTCTAAGGTTTTGGAAAGTAGATTGGATTAGCTTAAGTGTTTTCTTGTGATTTGGATGCATTTAGCTCGGGAAAACTAAAGAAAAATAGGGAAACAAATAGTAGGGTTACTGTTGTAAAACAAGGTAAAACAGGGAGAAAAGGGGGACTTGAATACATTAAGAGAGGAAAAGAGAGAGAAGGGGAGTGGAAGGCTAAAAGAGAAGGGGTTTAAGAGGCACAGAGAGAGAAAGGGGGAGCTCATTTCTACACTCAAAGTTTGAGAGAGAGAGAGAGAGAGAGGGGGGATATGTTTGTTACAAGGTAGCAAGGAGGCAAGGAGAGCTTTGATTCATGTGATTGGGCACATTCACAAGCTATAGGTGATTTTTTTAAATTTTCTAACCCCTCGTTATTTGATCTTGGAGCTTGCCAAAGACTAGGAGGAAGCACATGAGTGTTACACCAGATTTTCATCAACTGTCCTTATTGTTGCAGTCAGGGATTGTCCGATTCCTAGAATCGGGTCATCTGATTGCCAAAAGTCGTCCGCTTTTCATAATCAAACACATCAAATCATCTGATTGAAAAACACTTGGGCCAATAAAAATTTGGAAAGCTCTGATTGTCCAATTTGGACAAATTAGACTCAAACAGGATGTAGGACTCAGACAGTCTAGAATCAAACATTCGATTCTAGGAATTGGGCTAAAACTTGCAAATTAGATAAGAGACTAGAGTAGTAATTTTTTTTGGTTTTTGATCTTCCCAGACTATGTTACTAATAGGACTAGGAATCACACCAAACTCTAAGAGCCAGACCAAAATACTTGTGGTTGCTAAGCAACTCAACAATCGGCAATGACCCGTACAGCTTTGTGGAGCAGTTTGAGCAAGTGTGCGAGGTGAATGGCCTCATGGACCTTGCTCAATGAGCACAAGATTTCAAACTTTACCTTGGAGACAAGGGATGGATGTGGTTTACTAGCCTATAGACAATGTTGAACATAATAATTATAAAGGATTTTGTAGGTCCTACATCTCTCCAAACCATTCAACATGACTGGTCATACGATTAGATGCACCTGAATTGATATACAATACACCTTCATGTGTCCCCTTTCCTGTAACTGCATTCATCATATGCTGCATAACAAACAGACGCTCTTTTTTGTCTTCATTCTGTCTTGAAGACAATGCATAGTTTTCTTACTTCAATTTACCACTGCGAATATCATCCTTCTTAGCATAGCAATGGGCTGCAATATGGCCTGTTTTGCCACAATAATGGCAAACAATAGCAGAATTTTTAGAACCTCTATTCTGCCATCTGCTTCTTCCTCTAGAGCTCCCCCTGCCTCTAAATTTTCCTCGGCCTCCTGAAACTTGCATTTCACCAAATTGCTGATTGAATCTATTTTGCTGATTATCACCAGCACGCCCCATACCACGGCCTCTCAAAGAGGATCTACCATGTCCCCTTCCTGAACTTGAGTAAAATGCTTGAACCTGTTCACCATTTTTTTCAGATGAGTCACCCTACATATTGATCTCTTCAGTTATCATGAGAGAGATCAACTCATCAAAATCTAGAAATGGCTTCCGTACATATACTGAAGTAACAAATGATTTCCATGCCTTCTCATTGTTAAGGCCACTCAAAGTGGATGAAACCAAATCATCATTATCAGGCATTGCATCAATCGTTGCTAAAGCATATGCAATGCTCCTCACCTTTAACACATACTCATTGATAGACATTTTCCCTTTCTTCAAGGCATTCAACTCTTGATTGAGTTGAATCTTTTGTGCCTTTGTATTTACTGAAAACATGTTCTCAAAAATTATCCAAGCTTCATGTGAAGTTTTTGCATTCCTGATATATCCCAATATCGTATTATCAATGACTGTAGATAACTAGTATATCACCTTTTTATCTTTCGTATTCCATTATTTCCATGCTTTTAATTCATCTGCAGTCAGAGGGATACCCAGCTCTGGCTCCTTTTCTTTACCTGAAACAAACTCATAAAGGCCCTTTCCAATGAGGAAGTTCGTCACACGGAACTTCTATGAAGGGTAGTTGTTCTTGTAGAGCTTCTCAATAATGGGATTTCCACTATTCTCTATCATTATCACGAACAAGGATACAACACAGCAAGCTAGACTTCTGCAATCTTTCACAACACGTGCACAACACTACAACAAGCAACCTGTTTGCTCAATAGTACATGTAATCTGCAACCTGTTTGCAGATTAACCTTATGTTTGCTTCCTACAAACACCTCAAAAATTACATATTCGCAATCTGTAACCTATGCACCCACTTTTGATCAATACAACTGAATTCACAGTGTACCCTGAAACTGCTGTCCGCAACCTTGCAGCTCTAAAGTGGGGCTTGAAATGGCCTCAGATGCCCAAAATAACTGCGGGAAAGCCCCAAAGGGTTATCTGTAGAATATACAGTGCTCTGCTCACACACCAAATCTCACAGCAATCTGAGATTTTTTCTCAACCCTGCTTCCAGTGCCTCCACAGGCACTATCCAAGAGAGAGAGAGTGGAAGAATGGGAGAGCTTCTTACCCATTGCTTGCTTGCTCAAACCTTGCTTCTTCTCCTTCACTTTAGGCTCCAAAATCAGCCTCTCTTAGTGGTGCGGCTCTGATACCTTGTCAAGAATCGCATGGTGGGGGGACTTGCTTGAGGCGTTGCGCCAAACACACACTGTATACACAAGAGGAAGCTCACTCAATAACACACAAGAAGAGAGATGGAAGCCAAAATGTTTTCTTGCTGATTTTTTCTTCTTCTTCACCCACTATACAATGTACACAAAGTTTAGATAAGATACAACATAAAGGAAAGTGGGCCTCTAAGTCAAACAGTACATAACTGACTACACTAATCGACTGGCGCTATATCTTTGCTAGTATAGGTAGGTGTAACAACCTAAATATAATAAGTGATAAGTCAGTGGCCATGTGAGTATCATAATGACCACCAACGTGCTAAGTGTAGACGTGCAAACCCATCTAGCCAAGCAGTCCATCATCAATGTCCGCATGTGTTGAGCTTGCCATCTCAACATTAGTGAGGTGACAATTTGAGATTTTTTAGAAAAATCTTATTTTTATTTTAAGAGAAAATTAGAAAGAGGGTATGAGGTGTCCTAATGAGATTGGAAGTGGCTAAAAATATCCCAATTTTTTTTATGAAAATTGAAAAATTTGGAGAAGGAGTAGTGATGTGGCAACTTAGGAATAAAAAAGAATCTTATTTTTGAAATTTTCATGAAAATTTAGGATATGAGAAATGAGGTCTCTTGTGGAGGTTAAAAAGTACTAGGATTTTTAAATTTTTTTTAATATAATAGTTGGAAAAATAGGAGAATGAGTACTTATGTGGCAAGAGATGGGAGGAAAAGTACACACTCTTTCTAATCATTGCTTATCTCTCTCTCACCATGTGTCATTCTCTTGTAAAGTCCTACTTACAATTGAACTCTTTCTCTCTTTTAGTTAGAATTAGACTAACTGGGTGATTTTTCTTTTCTTTCCATTTTTCCTTTTCATGCATGCATAATTTCTTACGTGTTTTGTCAATGACTAAGGTGGAGTTTTCATGATAAGGAATAATAATGCACATACACTATTAAAAATAATTAGCCCGTGTTTGCAAAAGCTATTCTTTTTGTACGTGTTCACGTGCTTTTAAGTAAATGCACAACCGTACATCAGGAGTGAGTTCACAAGCATAAATTATATCTTTATTTATGAAATGTACATGCACGTGTTCAAGTGTATACATGTGCACATATGTCTAAGGAGGAGTTCACATGGATAACTTATCCCCACCTATTTGGTACTTTTAAGGCTTAAGTCCTTTGGCTAGTGGGAGAGGGGGGATTTCATGCAAGGATCAACGATTTTGATCGTGTATACAGTAAATAAAATTGCCATGGGAGATTTCTTAATTTTTTTGCGTATACATTTTGTGTTGTCAAGACAGTTTGTTACATCCTCTTCCCCTTAGAGAAATCGAGATGTCCTCATCTTGAGAGAAACTTTGGGTGGTCTTTGTGGAGAATGGACTCCTTGATCCAAGTGGCATCTTCTTCAGGGAAGTCCTTCCATTGTACAAGGTACTCACGAAGAGTACAATTTTTGAGAGGCTTCTCTATAACCTCTAGAATTCTCTTACGCTAGACATCTAAGATTCCTTGAGTTGGCATTACAATCCGTCCATCATCTAAGACATGATCAGGACTTGGGACATATTGTTTTAGAAGATTTACATGGAAAACATTATAAAATTTGACATGACAGGAAGTTCTAATTTGTAGGCATCCCTACCAAGACATTTGATAATTTTGTAGGGGCCGCAATATCTAGAGCTTAACTTCTTGAATTTTCCAAGAGATAGAGAACTTTTCTTAGGTCGAACCCTTAAGAAGGCCATCTCCCCCTCCTTGAATGTGCGAGAAGTTCTCTTGGTGTCTGCATAAGAATTTTACCTCTTGAGCAGTCTTAATGTCTTGACATATCACTTTGGTTTGCTCTTCCATTTCTTCCAGCACTTTCCTGGATGCTTCAACCCTTAAGGTCTGCTCTGAAAAATTTAGAGGAGACAAGCACTCTTGCCCATACAATGCCTGAAAGGGAGTCATACCAATGCTTTGCTGGTACCAGGCATTATAGGAAAATTTCACCAAGGAAAGGTATTGGATCCACTTCTGAGGCTCTCTGCTATAGTAAGCCCTTAAAATGTCCTCTAGTACTTGATTGACCTGTTCAGTTTGCCCATCGGTTCCAATAGCTTGGAAGAGAAAAGTCTAGAATTTGGATGTGAACAATGAGTCTCTATCATTGACTATCCTCTTTGGCAGTTCGTGCAGTCGGAAGATCTCGTTAACAAAGAACCTAGCAATGTCAAATGCTTTGAAGGTAGTCTTTACTGGGATGATATGAGCAACCTTTATTAGCAAATCCACAACTACTGGGATAAAATCATAACCTCCTTGCATCGTAGGAAGGCCAACCACAAAGTCCATACTGATACATTGCCATTTCATTTGTGGAATGTCAAGTGGTTGTAACTCTCTAGGAAGTTTGATCCTTTCTGCCTTGATTTGTTGGCAACTCAAGCATTGAGTCACGTACCTCAGAACATCAGCTTTCATTCCTGGCCAGTGATAGCTTTTCCTAACAGCATTGACAATCTTAGCATAGCCAGGGTCGAAGCATCTAGGAACTGTCATGGGTCTCCCAAAGAATCTTCTTTTTGAGGTCCCAATTGTTAGGCACACATAGCCTATGCTAATAGTACAACAACTCTCCTTCAAGGTGATAATGTTTGTATTTGGGCTCTAATTTTGAACCATCACCTCCTGCTTTGATGGTCTCTCTTAACTCCAAATAATCTGCATCATTGGGAATCTCTGCAGCCACTGCTTTCAAGATGGGATTGCTTGGCATGGAAAATTAGGCTAGTGAGAAATCCTCTATTGCTAGGATATTCTAAGAATAAAGCATTGAGGAATGATTTCCTGCTCAAGGCATCAGTACCACATTTTCCTTTCTAGAGCAGAACTTGATCTTAAAATCAAATTCTTGAAGCACTTCAATCCATCTCCTCTATCTCATGTTCAAATCTAGTTGTGTGAAGATCCATTTAAGACTTTTGTGATCAATCACAAGTGTGAACCTTCTACCCAATAGATAATGACACCAAAGTTTCAAGGCATGGATGACTGTTAAAAGCTCCAAGTCATGCGTAGCATAATTCTTCTCATAAGGTTTCAACTTTCGAGAAGAATACGTGACTGGACGACCTTCTTGAGTAAGGACACATCCCAATGCCATGATACTTGCATCAGTGATGACCTCAAATTCCATTGAGAAGTCCGCTGGCGACTTTAAAGCAGTGATGAGATACTCTTTTAGCATATCAAAGCTTTCTTGCTCTCATTATGTCTATATAATCTTAACTTGCTTCTTGAGCATCTTAGTGAGAGGTACCGCAATCAAAGAATAATCCTTGATAAAAATCTTGTACCACCCTGTCAAACCTAGAAATCCTCTGATTTCTTTGACATTTTGAGGTGGTGGCCAATCTTGGACATCCTTGATCTTTGCAAGATCTATGGATATTCCTTCCTTTGAGACAATGAATCCCAAGTATTCTAATATCATCTTCTTGAAAAAAGAACACTTCTTCTTCTTAGCGAAGAGCTTGTTCTCACAAAGCAGCTCAAGAACAATCTGTAGATGAACTGGATGCACTTCTCCTTCCTTGGAGTAGGTGAGAATGTCATCAAAAAATGTGAGGACAAACTCATTTAGATAGAGCTTGAAGATATCTTGGACCAACTTGTTGAAAGTGGCAAGAGCATTTCAGTAAATTTTCCCATCAGCCATGATGTAATATCTCCGCACAATAAAAGTTAGTTGGTTAGTTCAAAAGTTAGTTAGTCAATTAATAAGTTAGTAAGGTTACTAACTAAAGACTAATTAAGTTAAAAACTAATTAACATTAATAATTAAGGATTTTTATTTAATTAAAAATATTTTATTTAGAAAAATCAAGAGTCATAAATCCGATATTTTTCTCGGATTGACAAGAACCATAGCCACCCTTCACGTAAGTTACAAAGTGAACGAGACTTATGAGCTATATTAATCACTAGTACTAATGTGTATAGTTTGGATGGTCCAAAAATATTAGCTTTTGGGCAAAACTAGTATATTTTAGATATTTTAGATATTATCCTAAAAAAGACATGGAAATTTTTAGAACTGGATGTCATTTAAAAGAAAATACAAGTGATGTTTTAGTCAGTTTTGGAGAATTTATAAAAAAAATAAAAAATAAAAGTGATTTGCAAAATCGCACATGCTGCAATCGCAGTCCACATACAGAAAACAACACTTCGAACAGAGAAAAGAAGAAGGAGTGAACTAAGAGCTTTCTACGCAAGTGTCTTGTAGTTTTACCTCCCTTTCAGAGCCAATGGAACCATCAGATTTATGATCTGAGCATCAGATCACTGATCTTTCCAAGATCCCCCTCCACAAAGAGCTCCACTTCTCAACCACAAGCCCTCTTCTCTAATTCACTATAAATATGAAGCATGGGGGAGGCATAAGGAAGCATAAGGAGACCCCGAGAGGCTGTGAGAGAGAGGTAGAGAGAAGGATACCCCTCCAAGAGATTGAGAGAGAGAGAGAGAGAGAGAGAGAGAGAGAGAGAGAGAGAGAGAGAGAGAGAGAGAGAGAGAGAGAGAGAGAGACCCGAGAGGCTGCAAGGAAGAGAGAGTTAGCTCAATTTCCTCTATTTGGATCCTCGACTCACCCATCTTCTCTTACACTCTCCCATCTCAAATCTATTCCGCCTTCTTAATCTCTTGAGTCTACTTGCGGACGATGGCCCCCAAGCAAAGAATGTCATGTACGGATGGCAATCCCATAACCAACAGTGAAGCTTCAGATAAAGGCATCACCATCAATTCAATTGTGGTACCGGTCGTAAGTAATGTATTTCCAAATTGATAGATGCTTGTTTTGATTCTCGTATGAGATATGTTAGGCCCCATGCTTCAGACGAAGGCAACACCGTCAATTCAATTGCGGTACCGGTCGTAAATAATGTATTTCCAAATTGATAGATGCTTGTTTTGATTCTCGTATGAGATATGTTAGGCCCAGGAAAGTTAATTGCACCTAGTTGCATGTAGCTTATTTGTTGATAGAGCAATTACAAGGAAGAATTGGTCAAGGGTTATGAATGGTATAATCATGACATTAAAAATTGTGCATACAAGTGTTAAGTAAATTTTATATTGAATCACTCGTTGATCCCAAGGGGGAGAGTAGATATGCGATGGAAATGTTATCGCAACTACTCTTGCATTGTTTGACAAGAATACAATTGGTTTTGTTGGTTGATTGAACAACATCCTAAATGCTTTTACATTCAATTGGTTGTTAGTTGTTGTTTGGATGATTATTCCAAGCACTTGTGATTTATGGTAAATGCATGGCAAGGGTCTGTGATGACAAGTCACCATGGGAATAAAGGTATGTTTTTTTGGAAAATGATATTAGGGATGAATGCCTTGTTTGTGCTTGGTTCTTAAAGGATTTAACTAAGGAATGATATTTTGCACGGGTGGATTACCTCCATGATCTCACCACGGATTAACCCAAATAGAGCATTGTTCGATTCATGGGCCAAAGGTCCAATGGTGAAAAGGCCAACCACGGGAATGATGTTTCACTCCTAGAGAGCTTGCGGGTCAGTTGGAGCTCTAGACACCCCTTGCTAGGTCTAGAATGGAGTTGAAGACCTCTGTGGCCCCCAACGTCTGGGCATGTTGGGAGATCCTATTCTAGATAAAGGATTGAGTTTGTGATGCCATTAGATTTGGACCAGTTACTTCTGCAGGGTAGAAGAGATACTTCTGTTGAACAAAAGGGATACATAATTTCTCCTGTATGGGTGGGAGACAAAGATTAACTTGAAGATAAGTTAAGGAACTTGTTTGTCGATAGATTTTTTTGCTATGTTTTCGTGTCTCTGCTATAAGTTATGCTAACGAACCCTATTCCCTAAAAGGCTTAATTAATCAAGCTAATGTTAAGTGTCACACATAGATGTGGTAGGACCTAATTAGAAAACTAAAGCTATTAAGGGAAGCAGGTGGGTGGAAACCCTGATGGGTACGTCCTACGGCAGGGTGGTCCCAAAAAAACTGGGAGGCTTCTCACAAGATTTTATCGTCATTCGGCCTTTAGGTATTGTTAGGTTAGAACCCGATTCATGCCGTTTTAGGGGACCAGAATGGGACTTTGCCCTATGGGCACAGAGGTTGAGCAGTGCATCCCTCTCGTTTCCCATTCTCTTTGAACCAAGTGCGGCATGGATCTGCTTCAGATTGGGTATCTCTGTGTAAAGTAGGATGTCCAAGATCCGATGCTAGAATGTTGTTAGCAGACCTTGGCCACTAGGAGCCCAAATTTCAGGTCGATCCTAATGGGTTCGGCCGTAAACGTTCCGTTGCAAGGCGGATTCGGGAAACCCTAGGCAACAAAACCCAGAATATTCTATGGGAGTGCCAAACAGCGACGCTTAGATTTGTTTTTTGATAGACCGCTAAATGCGTGCCTAGACAGCCGATGGGAGGGCACCTTACACATGAAGGTTCTTCTTCATCTTTGTTATCCTCCACTTTATTTAATTTTATCAGATAGACAGGGAATCCTTTCCTAATACCCTTCAAGATCCAACTAGCTTTAGCTAGCTAGATTTTTGGCTTGCTTGATAGTCCTTCTGCTTGGACTGTTTCACCTACGAGATTCTTAAATGTAACTTTTCCTTCTCCACAATGAATATTTGCCTAATTGGAACTCAACTAATCCATTCCTAGCAAACAGTCATATATCCCTAAAGGCATAACTTGGAAATTTGCTTTTGTGGTTTCCCCATCTAACTCAAATTGTATGTTGTTAATGGCATGAGTTGAGATTGTTGCTCTACCATTTGCTAGCTCTACCATTAGTTTTCTAGCACGCTCAGGATTTAACTTCAGCCTCTTAGCACATTTTGGGGAAATAAAGGAATGAGTTGCACCACAATCAATGAGGATTTAAAAGGAATACTATGATATTCTGCCAATGTTTGGATGACAAAAAATTGCCATCCAATGCCCTCATTATTCACGGATGCATGAATGGATCCTCTCTCAACTTCTTCATCCATAGTTGGATCCACTTCTTCCAGTGTGACGGCACATGTGCGGATTTCACCTCTACAGCCATCTCCTTCCCCAATTCCACGACCAACTCCTCGCCCTGCTCCTCACCTAGCCCCATGTCCATGTCCTCTACTATTAAAATTCTCATTTCTTTGAGGACATTGCGGGACATTGGCATTGGCGTTGGTCCCTTTATTTGGGCATTCAGAGCAAAAATGACTTAGTTGATTACATCTCGAGCATCGTTGCTCATTATTCTAGTTTCTATTTGTGTTGTTATCTTTGCCACGATTTTGCGGAGCATTGATTGCATTAGCTTGTCCTTGATTGTAACTCCTTTGCTGTTGATATTATACACGTGCTCTTTTGGAGTAGGGAAATCTATTGTTGAACCTATTATTTGACTTAGAGTAAGCCTTTGCCAAAGGTTGTGCCCTTAGTAGTGCATCTTCCAAGTTTGTAAGGCCTCATTGCTTCTAGATGTTCATTAAAGGGAAAATTTAGACCTTTGCAGAAACGCGCCACTTGTTGCTTCATTAACAAGTGAGAAGCGTACTTTTGCAGGGTCACAAACCTAGAATAGTACCCTTCTAAGGTCATTCCCAGCTGCTTGAGGTCAAATAACTCATTCATCTTGAGTGTCTGATAGGCAGGGGTTAAGTAGTGATTTTGACAGCCTCCTTAATTTGATTCTAGGTAACAGTAGGCTCACAGATTGATTTGTCTCGACACCACTATTTCCACCTCAGTTTGACTTCACCTATAAGCATTAACCTTGCTATCATTGCCTAATTAGCAACACTTGTGCCAGCAACGAAGAAATAATCCTCCATCTACTCTATCCAAGTATCGGCATTAATGGCAACTTTTGCTCCTTCGCCATTAAATTCTGGCATCTTTACTTGTTTGAGCAAAAAATTTCTTTCTTTCTCCTCAGCCACATCGATTCCGTGACTGAGACAACAACTGCCATCGGTGTAGGATTGGAAGGAACTTGAAATTTAATAATTTCTTAGCGTTGAGAAATTCGCGATTTATAATCCTTAGAGATGATAAGTCTTCTTTATCTCAAACCAAGATTTTTTTCAACCATGATAGAATCATTTTCAAAAAAAAAGTATATTATATATTTTTAACAAGCACCATAGGCTTTACAAAAACTTTTGTATTCATGGCCTTATCATGCGAACTACTAAAGCTCCATACATATTTTTTGACCTCTTATATTTAAGAAAATTTACAAATTTATCCATGGATTTTGGAAAAAAACAAAGAGTAATAAGTAGGAGGTTCTTTGGACATATCCAATGCCAAATAGCTATTGGGAAGGTTTGGCAGTTCCTCCATCTCAAAACTATCTTGATGAGTACGATAGGATACCATCACCCCATTTGGTTGGAATTGTAGATCCATTGATTTAGAGACATTGTCTCACCATTGATGTGCATTGTCAGATTCATATCACTTCTATGAAATATATAGAGCCTGACCAGTTGGAGTCTTTCTACCCAACGTAATGCCCATAAGCTATACTCAATATTGCTTCTTCTATTAGCAAAAATTGGCAAGTAAGTAGATGTATGTGCCCAATTTTCCTCTCGGGTCCACCGCTCAGGATCACCTTGAATTTCTGGGGGAATAAAAATATTTTTCATAATGTGAAAATTTTCATCTCTCAGTGAAAGAGAACATCGAATTGCATGTTGATATATTTTCTGAAATATTTCACGGAATAATCGTTCTCCATCCTGCAAATAATTTCTAGGATAAGCAATGTTATTTAAGAAAAATTCCAGTGTGAGATTAGCAATATTTTTTTGACCAATAATCCTTGGCCTCAAACTACATCATTTTACCCATAGATCCATTCGTAAATAATTCCTATGAATTTCCTTTCCAAGATCTTTTCCAAGGATTGTGCTTATGGCAATTTGGCCTAGGTCATCCTCTCTTAAAGTGCGACTATTCTTTACATCATTAAAAAAATATTTTCAAATTTTTCAAAAACAAAATTTTATTGCTTTGATACCACGTGTTATGTACCGACTGCTAAATATAATCAATAATGTTTGGTGGTCATTTGGGATCTTTCCTACTTGCTGCCGTCCACACTCCACTGGAATGTTTGGACTTTGATCAGTCTAGGCGACGCAAGGTCCACCTCACAGGGGAACATCTTGCCTCATCCCACGAGGATTGACTTGAGTGTTTCCTGTTGATCTAACAGTCTTCTATTTTTAGCTAGCTCACGTTCAGAGGTGTTCTTCGAGGGGCTTCTTGTCTGAACGAAGAGGGGTCATTACCCTTGGTTCATGGAGTGCAATACTTTTTTCTAGTACCGGGCTTGGGTTTGTGGAACCCAAATGCATTCTACCATAGCCGCTACACCTTTCCCCTAAGATATTGATCAACCCGGGTTTTAAGACTCTGACCCTAGGGTAAGTCATCTTGTAAACTCTTATCTTATTTTTTCCTTTTAGGAAAGCACCAGACTCATCGGGTCTACCCTGCCATCGAACGCCTTTCGTCAGGAAAGCTCACTCACTCGCTTCCCTTTAAATAGTGTTTTCTTTAGTTATCTAAACAGAGCATACTCCCATGCTGTTGAACACATAAAAATAGCTTCATTAATTACCCTTTTAGCACAGGGTTTGTTTCATGTCTTCGTTTATTCATAACACAAAAACAGTGAAACCAGTCCTTTCAAAACATTGGATAAAAGCATATTTATATATTTTTAGTTTTGCCCTCTAAAAGTAGAGAAGCGTTTCTAGCCTGCATCTTTAGGCTCCAATGCAAATTTGAATTAAGAACAGTACGAATTTCTTCTCCGTCTTAGGATAGTTTATGATTATAAAAGTTTTTCCATGGCCAAATTGATAGACACTATTCTTATTCAAAGGAGTATTCAATTCTATTAACAATTATCATTATCATAGAAATAAGTCATATGGTGAAACGTTCATATAACTCGTTATTATTACCATAACTATACTTAACTTTTGGAGATGGAGTTAACTAATTTGTCCTTAGTTAATATTTAATATTTCTAAGGATTCCACAAATTTCATTCTTATAAGTGTGATACTAAAATTTATGGTTAGCTCAATCATGGAAAGAATTCTAATGTCCTATATATGTTTCTTTAATACTAATTCTAATATTCTAATAATTTTAGTTTTCTAATAGATTACCTTGGATAAGCCTTAAACTAGATATGATGCTAAACAAGATTTTTGATTTAACATTTTATGTAATTTTTTCTAGAGCATAATAGTTAGCGTAACATTCTTATAAGTTGGGGAATTTTCAAGCATACTTGTTTATTCTTTAGTATAACATTCTATGTTAGGATTTTTCTAGAGAATAACAATCATTATTTTTTAAAGAAATTTTGACTTTATTGTCCCATGTATATATACAACTAATTTTCTAAGTATTTTCAATGCTAGAACCTTATCTAACTTTAACTATAATTATCACTAATTCTTTCTTTCTAAAAAAGAATTATCATTCGATAAAGAAAAAGATCACTAAATTCTAACATTAAAATTTTAATTTTGATCATTAATTTATTGAGCTTTTCTACTTTAAAGTAACAATCTAATTCATGCTTTCAAGAATAAAATAACTTGTATTATTTTTCTAAAAAAAATAGCATTTTCTTAATTTATTTTAGAACTTGGTTTTGGCTAGGATTATTCGTAGCTGGCCCCGCATTAAGTGACGATATTGGCAGCGTAGCCGTATTTGGGGGTGATGCCACACCTCGTCTTCTTGGCGGCATGATGAGGATATTTTTGGATTTTAGAGAAAGAAGAAATTAAGAGAAGATTTGGGCAATGTAATGATGTTGTCATTACTTCTTTGATCTCCCATCTTCATAACAGAGTCTGTTTAGCTCCACACTCATGCTCTTACAATGGAGGGGAGGGTCTTATTTATTGGGGGGGGGGGGGGGTTGTGGGATGCTGCCTGCATAAGCGGCATCTAAGGTGTCACATGGTGGCACCATGAAAATGATGGGTTGATTAACTGGGTGTCATCTTGTTAAAATTTTCTAAAATTTTTTAAATATGAAAATTCCATGTGTAAGATATTTCTAGTGAGGTAGCAGTTTGAGATTTTTCAGAAAAATCTGTTTTAAGAGAAAATTAGAAAGAGGGTATGAGGTGTCTTGATGAGGTTTGAAGTGGCTATAAATATCCTACTTTTTTTTAATGAAAATTGAAAAAATTGGAGGAGGACTACTGATGTGGCAACTCACGAATTTTCAATCAATAAAAAACAATTTCGTTTTTGAAATTTTCATGAAAAATTAGGATATGAGAAATGAGGTGTCTTATGGAGGTTAAAAAGTACTAGGATTTTTCTAAATTTTTTTATATGATAGTTGAAAAAAATAGGGAAATGAGTACTTATGTGGCAAGAGATAGGAGGAAAAGTACACACTCTTTCTAATCATTGCTTATCTCTCTCTCACCATGTGTCATTCTCTTGTAAAGTCCTACTTACAATTGAACTCTTTCTCTCTTTTAGTTAACTACTCTTTGGCTTTTAGTTAGAATTAGACTAACTGGGTGATTTTTCTTTTCTTTCCATTTTTCCTTTTCATGCATACATAATTTCTTACATGTTTTGTCAACTAAGGTGGAGTTTTCATGATGAGGAATAACGCACATACACTATTGAAAATAATTAGCCCGTGTTTGCAAAAACTATTCTTTTTGCACATGTTTGCGTGCTTTTAAGTAAATGCATAACCGTACATCAAGAGTGAGTTTACAAGTATAAATTATATATTTATTTATGAAATGTGTATGCATGCATTCACGTGTATATGTGTGCACATATGCCTAAGGAGGAGTTCACATGGATAACTTATCCCCACCGATTCAGTACTTTTAAGGCTTAAGTCCTTTGGCTAGTGGGATGGGGAGGGGGGGAGTTCATGCAAGGATCAACGATTTTGCTCGTGTTACATACGATGAAGAAAATTGCCATGGGAGATTTCTTAATTTTTGTGTGTGTACATTTTGTGTTGTCAAGGCGGTTTGTTACATTTTCTTGCTCCCCCTGGCTCTATGGGATAGAACCCTCCCCACCTTGCTCACTAATGGTCCTTTCACTTGAACCCTTTTGTTGCGGATATACTTGGAGTTGAGCTCCTTTCTTCCCTACAGCTCTCTCTATTTTTTCTTTCTATGGCTTGCTAGCTTCTTCATCTCCCACATTTCTCACTTTAGGAGAACGTTGATAGGCTTTTTGTGATCGAGGAGAGGTGATGCTCTTGAATAGGAGATCTCTCCAATGTCTCCCCTAGTTCTTCTTCCCTTTCCATCTCTCCCACGGCTTCTTGGATGATGGCCATTAGGCACCCCTCCAAACCCTATCATGGATTCTTTCGATGCGCATGTGTTTTTCTATCCATTCAGTCATTGTGGTGACCGGAGACTAACCTCTTGCTACAGGTCTTTGGCTTGATAACAATGCCTTGGTTGACGATTTAATCATTTTACAGAGGTAGGCATTCAAATTCACTTCATCTAGGGCACTTGCCATGATGCTTTTAAGCATCGGCACTGGTATCCAAGCCACAAGTGTGTTGTATTGGTGACTAGAGAAAAGGGCATGCACTATCTTTGCCTATAACTAGACGCTAGGGCGAGGGATGTTTGCTAGAATGATCCCATCATTGCTGTGCACCTTTATCTTCAACATCTTCACCATGTCGTAAACATATGTCTTTGGTCTCTTTCCCTATGTGTTTGCCAACCCTTATGTCTTCTCCACTATTTCAAGGCTAAGTATAACTTCTATCCTTTTGGATGAGCCTCCTTGCTAGACAGTTACTATATCATTGTTCTTTCCTGCATTGAAGGTTCTCAAGAACTCAGTGTATCTGACTTGCTAAATTTTTTTGCCAAACTTCTCTACGTATTTGTGGATATTTCATTGATCTACTATTTTCTTCACATGCCTTGCTTGGCCACCCTCTCTTGCAAATTGCTAACGTTGCGGTATTTTAGCTAGTTGTAGACTTGTATCTCAATGGCTAATCGATACCTATTGTAATGAAGGTTTCCTCTTCAATGGAAATTACACAAATTACACAAAGAATAACAAGAAATGCTGAGAACCATAGCTTGCCACTTCTTTATTCAAGATTTCTTACAATCAAGAATTACAAGAAATGTTGAAGCCATGGTAGCTTGAGAATCAATTGATGATAGCTACTGCAAGGAACTCACCCCTTACAATGGTGGGGAAGGAATTACCTTCAAGCTCCAAGAAGTGGAGATGTGAAAATGATTAAAAAGGTGATTTACATTAACACCCTCTTGCCTTTTATACTCTAGTTTAAAATAGGCTAATTAGCTAACTAAGATAGCATGAAAATTTGCTTTATTACACTGCATCCCTGCCCAAAAGTTTTGTCCTAAAAAATTTGAAGATTGAAAGGACAAGTTGATGGTAAAAGTGAAGAAATGAGAGACCGTGCTGAATATCCTTGTTGAAGTTGTCCATTGAAGAAGATAATCTTCCATTGAAAAGAATCTCCAAAATAAGCTCAAAACAGTGGAAATCTGGAATGCTATCCTTAATAGGGTAGTGATAGTAAATGACCCATAACTTTGGATAGAAATGTGGGAATGATGCATATGAGATATAGAAATGAAGTATAATTCATAAGATATCCATCCATATCAGCAAAATCCAATTTTGATGTTGACAGGTCAATTATTTTCATGAAAGAAAATTATAACAACAAGCTATTCATTGTTCAATGAACTAATTATCATCTTAAAGAAGCCATGGAAACTAATCTAAATATGAAGCATGTTGCCAAGATGATTCTTCCATAGGCAATTCCTTCCACTTGACAATATATTCCATAATAATACAGTTCCTTAGAACCTTCTCTCTCTTGCCAATAATCTTGTTAGGCTCATAGATGATTATGCCATCTTCATCAAGAGGAGGTATTTCTCAAGAACTTCTATGTCAGGGCCAATGTATTTCTTGAGTTGAGACACATGAAAAACATTGTGAATGCATGTGGTTGAAGGCAAATCAAGTTGATAAGCAAGATCTATAACTTTCCTTATGATTTGATATGGACCATAATAGTGATGAGCAAGCTTGTTATGTCCACCCTTGAGAGAAGCATAACAAGACTTAGGTACTTTCAAAAATGCCCATTCACCTTCTTCAAAATCCACATGCCTTCTTTTATCATCCACAAATAATTTCATTGTCCCTCGTGCCTTCCTAATTTTTTCTTTGCACTGCTTTATTAAGGCTTCCATATTTTCCAACTCTTCTTCAGCAAACTTCTCTGCTACTAGTTGATTCTCCAAGTTCTAAATCCTTTTTTGATTCACATCTTGTATTGACTCTTGAGTACATTTCAAGCCTCTAATGCCTTGGTTGTATGCTAAATCAAGGTCAAAACATTGTCAAAACAACTTGTAACTAAGGCACACAATACATCTACATTCCTTTGTTTCTAAGCTCATAGAAGATCTGTATTTGGAGGAATCATGATACTTGAATTTGATGGGTCGGGGGTGGGTTGTGGTTCTGGGTTAGTCCCCAATAACACTATCTTCAAATTCTCATAAGAATCAAGAATACTTTTGATTTTAAAGTTTCACAAAGTATAGTTTGTACCATCTAACTTGCCTTCACTGAAGGTTGGTGGACAAACTTTGAGTGTTTGAATTGTCGGTATATCAGAACCACCACTTGATACACCAGCACTACCACTTGATGTAGTAGACAAAATTTCTCCTCTTCGCTAGTGTTGAAGCCCTTGCCTCTTATGTACTCTTTACTCCTCAATGCCCCCTGAGATATGATACCATGTAGAAATTACGTGACACAATGAACAAAATCTGAGTAAGGAGTAAAGAACTCATGACAAACATGAGAAGAATAGAGATTGCTTTAATTTCAAACAAATTGATACAAAGATGGCTCTGTCCACCCCTACACTTTTACTATGAAGCTTAGATGGCAATCCAAATAGATGATATGCAAAGAGCTTAGGGTAGCTGGAAGAACTTTGACTAGGGGTGAAAGATAGATTGATGATGGCTTTAGAGGGGTCTTCCCTTTATCACCCGAGAAGATAGTCAGGTCAGCATGTCTAACCATATTATGAAACTTTCCTAGTATATTCAACATGTCTGACCATATTATGAACCTTACCTAGTGGGGCCCTTGATAACTCCATGCCCCACAACTCGATGCATTGTGCCTTGAGTTGCTACCAACATAACTACTCTATCTAACCCAAAGGTTAGATCTAGAAAGGTCACATTTTTGCCCAGTCACATAGACCTCATCTAACATAGAAGTTAGGACCCACCCAATGTCCATGATCACACATGGCTTCTCCTCATAATGGGGGCCTTACAACTTTGAGAACTATGGATCATTGGTGGTAGCTTACAAGGGTGGGGGCATTGAGTATATCTAACACAAATTCCACGCATTGAGATGTCAAGATTGTGGGAGAGAAGGAAGGAGTCTCGCTTGAAGCTTTCTTGCTTGCACAATGGGGGAAGACACACAAGGGTGGAGGCTGAAAACAGTTTTCCTCTTCTTAGTTGTATAAGCCAAAAAGAACTCTCGTACAAAGAAATAGAAGAACCCTATATATGGGTCTCAAAACAAACTCAACTAACTAAGGTGGCATACTAACTGAGCCACGAACTAGAGTAGATAAGGATAGCTATCATGTAGCTATTATTCATGGGCGGTGTACCAACCGCGTCTGCAACTGACAAGTCGGTGACATAAATACACAACGGTCACCCTGGCGTATCACAAGTGGAGCTCGATATCTCAACACTCCCCCTCGAGCTCAATCCCAATTCCTGCACACCAAGCAGGTCTCTGAACTTGCGCAGCTTCTCTGCGCCCAATGCCTTCGTGAATATGTCAGCTACCTGATCCTCTGTGCTGACATAAACTAGATCAATAAGACCTAGTAAAACCCTCTCTCGCACATAGTGATAATGCACCTCAATGTGCTTTGTTCTAGCATGATAGACTGGGTTATTTGCCAAGTGTATACTACTCATGTTGTCATAATAAATGACAACTGGCCCATCTGTAGACTGATGCATATCATAAAGTAGCTTATGCAACCAAGCTACCTCACATGCAGTCATTGCTGCACCCCTGTACTCAGCCTCTGTGCTCGACAAGGCAACTGTAGGCTGTTTCTTGCTGCTCCAAGTGACTGCAGCACTCCCAAAAGAGAACACATATCCACTGGTAGATCGTCTATCAGAAATACTACCAGCCCAATCAGCATCAGTGTATCCATGCAACTGTATCTGAACCCCAGTCTCATAAAATAGTCCATACTGCAATGTGGACTTCACATACCTGAGTATGCGTCTAGCCGCATCCAAATGTGGTTTCCTTGGAGCCTGCATAAACTGACTTACCAATCCAACAGCATAGCTCAAATCTGGCCTGGTAATAGTCATATAAATCAAACTTCCTACTATGCGTCTGTACATAGTAGGGTCTTCTAGAAGCTCACCTGCATCTATGCTCAGCTTCACATTCTGCTCCAAAGGAACTGAAATAGGCTTACAGCCTGTCATCCCATATTTGGACAGCATGTCCAATCCATACTGCCTCTGCAAGAGCTGTATCCCACTTGGTGATCTAATCACCTCAATGCCCAAGAAATAACGCAGCTCTCCCAAATCCTTCATCTCAAACTTCTGCTTCAATAGCATTTTCACATGAAGGATATCTTCATCACTGTCACCTGTCATAATCAAATCATCAACATAAATGACAAGTAGCATAATACCTTTCTCTGTTTTTCTCACATAAAGTGAGAAATCTGCCTTGGAAATCTGAAAGCCAATAGTGACAAGATACTGTCCTATCTTGTCAGACCATGCTGTAGGTGCTTGCTTCAAGCCATACAAGGTTTTCTTCAACCTACAAACAAACTCAGGATGAACAGCATGCACATAACCTGGTGGCTGCTCCATATAGACCTCTTCTTGCAAATCACCATGCAAGAAGGCATTCTTTACATCCATCTGATGTAAAGACCATCCCTTTGATGCAGCCATAGCAATGACTGCTCTTACGGTTGCCATCCTTGCAACCGGACTGAATGTTTCTTCATAGTCAATGCCATATGTTTGTGCATACCCCTTGACTACTAATCTTGCCTTGTATCTGTTCACAGAACCATCTGCATTGTGCTTCACCTTATAAACCCACTTACAGCCAATTGCATTTTTACCTTTAGGCAAATGTACCAATTCCCATGTAGCATTTTCTTCCAAGGCATCCATTTCTTCATCCATGGATTTCTCCCATTTTTCTTTTCCCATGGCTTGCTCAAAAGAAGTGGGTTCTGGTTCCTGTATCACTTTGACCATATATGCATAGTGAATGGCTGTAAATCCATCATATTTCAGCCTATCCACAGGATACCTAGCTCTCATAGACCTGCGCAAAGTAGGTTCACTCCCAGGTGCTCTCAAAACATCCCTGGTCTTCCTTACTCCAGGTGTAACAATAGAAGGAATACCCAACTCATCATCAATGCTCTGCTCTGAGCCACTGGATTCACCATCCACATAAGAGTGACCTGCATTCACATCAAACATGGGCTGATCAACCTTCTCTTTTCCTTTTTGTGATACCTGTATACCACTATCTGCATTGCTTTGAGAAGATTCTCCTGATCTCAATCTGCCTGTCCATGGCAAAGAATGTGAACCGCTGCTAGAGGACGCTCCAGGTCCACTAATATTTTGTGACTGCTGCTGTGAATTCTGTGCAGCATTACCATTTTGTGCATCTACATCATCAATCACATTTACTGGTTTATACCAGCTACTCATCTCATCAAAAACAACATCTCTGCTCACTGTAAAATTACGAGTAGAAGGGTTATAGCATCTATACCCTTTTTGCTGCAGAGAGTAACCAATAAAGATGCACTTCTCTGCTTTTGGATCCAACTTGGATCTCAGCTCATCTGGCACATGTACATAGGCAATGCAACCAAAAGTTTTCAAATGAGAAATATCTGGTTTCCTACCAGTATACCTCTCCTCTGGAGTCATTCCATGTATTGCTGCAGTGGGAGTCCTGTTCATTATGTAGACTGCTGTAGCAACTGCTTCAGCCCAATAAAAATCTGGCAAGTCTTTTTCATTGAGCATGGCACGAGATACCTCTCCAATATGCCTGTTTTTCCTTTCTGCAATTCCATTTTGTTGTGGGGTATAACTGCATGAATATTGCTGCTTTATGCCATGCTCCTGCAAGAACTTTGCAAACTCATTTGAGAGGTACTCTCCCCCTCCATCTGACCTTAGGCATTTTATTTGCAGACTTGTTTCTTTTTCAGCCATAGCTTTAAGGGTTTTGAAATGCCCAAAAACTTCACTTTTCTTTTTCATAAAATGCACCCAAACTTTTCTGCTATAGTCATCAATAAAAGTGACAAAATAATGATAGCCTCCAAGAGATGCAGCTTTAGTAGTCCACACATCAGAGTGGATTAATTCCAATGGCTTCTCACTCTCTTGAACATGTCTAGGAAATGGTTTCCTTGCCTGTTTTCCAAACTGACAGGCTTCACATACCTTATGCATTTCTGCAACCTTGAATTTTGGCAATCCTGCAACAATATTTTGGGCCTGCATTGATTTAAGTCGCTGTACATTAACATGACCAATGCGTTTATGCCAGATATCAATATCTGCAACTACACCGGTCCCATGTGCAAACATTGCTGCACTCAATTCAGACATGTCTGCATCCAATGTAAACATTCTGCCCTTCTTCTTTCCTTTTGCTATCAAGCGACCTTTATTTTTCATATCCTCAACAAAGCATCCATGAGGATTAAATCTGACCTGCAAGCCCTGTTCAACCATTTGACCAACAGAAACCAGATTCTTGGTGATATTCGGGAAAATGAAATACATCGGACAGGTATTTCATTTTCCCATCCTGCATAGACAAGGGAATTTTTCCAATCTGCACAATAGGATGTGCAGTATCATCACCAGTCTCCACAAATCCTGGTTTTTCCATTTTCCTTGCATCCTCCATCCATTCTGCATGACCTGTCATGTGGTTTGATGCACCTGAGTTAACATACCATACATCATTGCTTTCTTCTGCACTTGTCACAGAATTGTTCATGTGCTGCACCATAAACAAGTGCTCATTTCTGTCATCACCCTGTCTACTAGAAGATGCATAATTCCCTTGTTGCAGTTTTCCATTCATGATGTCATTCTGGTTTTTATAGCAGTCTTTAGCCATATGACCCATTTTACCACAGTAGTAGCATTCAACATTACTGTTTGCATTTTGGCCTCTTTGCCATCCACCACGACCTCTTTGGCTCCCCTTGCCTCTAGAGTTACCACGTCCTCCTCCATAGGACTGGTTTTCTTGAGTTTGCTGCATATTCTGATTTCTGCCACGGCCTCCAAATCGGCCTCCTCTACCTCTGCCTCTACCTCTTCCAGCATTTGAGTAGAAGACAGCTTCTTTTGAAGTTCCTCCTGAAGAAGATGCACCACCATTTCTCTGCTCCTCAGAAATTAGAAGAGCAATCAACTCCTCAAAATCAGGAAATCTTTCACGGATGGAAATGGATGTTCGGAACTGTGCATAATCCTTTCCTAGACCATTCAAGGTCACGGAAACTAAATCATCATCTTCCACTGGTGACCCAATGGAAGCAAGTGCATCTGCAATCTTCTTCACCTTCATGTGGTAGTCGTTGATGCTCATACTTTCTCTTTGCACATTATGCAACTCTTGCTTGAGCTGCATTTTCTTGGCTTGCGTATTTGTGCTATACATTTTTGACAAAGTATCCCATGCCTCCTTTGGCGTACTTGCATCCTAAATATGCACAATTATAGAGTCTGAAATACTGATAGACAGCCAATACATAACTTTCCTGGCTCTCTCATGCCATGCTTTAAATGCCTGCATTTGCTGTTGATTGGGAACATCAGGAAGAACTGGTTCTTCTTCATTTCCTGCAACAAATTCCCAATATCCTTTTCCCATAAGGAAATTCGTCATTCTAAACTTCCATGCTTGGAAGTTGTTCTTGTCAAGCTTTTCAGTGACAATCTGTGAAAGAGAATCAGATGCCATTACAGAAGACTGCAAAAAATTCTGTCACTGCAAAAACCACAGCTTCACCCTCACAAGGGAAAATCTGCAAAACTGGCGAAAGTGGTATTTGACCACACAGTCACTTCCTAGTGACGATTTTGCATCAACAGGCAACAGGGATGATTCTGTAACTCCCAATGTCTCTGCGCACAAGCATACAATGCAATTTTTACAGTAACTATTCACCGACCTGTAGAACAGTGGTTGCACAGCATAAAACTGAGCCTTTTCCTGAGTGCGTGCAGAAAACTTCTGCCTCCAAAACAGGCCCCGAAATGGCCTCAAATCAAAAAAACAAGGTCGCCAAAGGGCTAAAGCCCCGTCCCGCAGCATATACTGCCCTCTTGCTTCACCGCGAAGGGCGTCTCAACCTGAGACAATGCACTCCTGCACTTTCCGGCTGTGCTACCTGCAGAGATCTGCTTCCAAAATAGAAAATGAAAGCAACACTGCTCCTCTTACCAGAACACCGCGAGCTTGGCTTGCTTTCTTGAGCTCCTTACCATGAACAAGGCTCTGATACCATGTCAAGATTGTGGGAGAGAAGGAAGGAGTCTCGCTTGAAGCTTTCTTGCTTGCACAATGGGGGAAGACACACAAGGGTGGAGGCTGAAAACAGTTTTCCTCTTCTTAGTTGTATAAGCCAAAAAGAACTCTCGTACAAAGAAATAGAAGAACCCTATATATGGGTCTCAAAACAAACTCAACTAACTAAGGTGGCATACTAACTGAGCCACGAACTAGAGTAGATAAGGATAGCTATCATGTAGCTATTATTCATGGGCGGTGTACCAACCGCGTCTGCAACTGACAAGTCGGTGACATAAATACACAACGGTCACCCTGGCGTATCACAAGTGGAGCTCGATATCTCAACACTCCCCCTCGAGCTCAATCCCAATTCCTGCACACCAAGCAGGTCTCTGAACTTGCGCAGCTTCTCTGCGCCCAATGCCTTCGTGAATATGTCAGCTACCTGATCCTCTGTGCTGACATAAACTAGATCAATAAGACCTAGTAAAACCCTCTCTCGCACATAGTGATAATGCACCTCAATGTGCTTTGTTCTAGCATGATAGACTGGGTTATTTGCCAAGTGTATACTACTCATGTTGTCACAATAAATGACAACTGGCCCATCTGTAGACTGATGCATATCATAAAGTAGCTTATGCAACCAAGCTACCTCACATGCAGCCATTGCTGCACCCCTGTACTCAGCCTCTGTGCTCGACAAGGCAACTGTAGGCTGTTTCTTGCTGCTCCAAGTGACTGCAGCACTCCCAAAAGAGAACACATATCCACTGGTAGATCGTCTATCAGAAATACTACCAGCCCAATCAGCATCAGTGTATCCATGCAACTGTATCTGAACCCCAGTCTCATAAAATAGTCCATACTGCAATGTGGACTTCACATACCTGAGTATGCGTCTAGCCGCATCCAAATGTGGTTTCCTTGGAGCCTGCATAAACTGACTTACCAATCCAATAGCATAGCTCAAATCTGGCCTGGTAATAGTCATATAAATCAAACTTCCTACTATGCGTCTGTACATAGTAGGGTCTTCTAGAAGCTCACCTGCATCTGTGCTCAGCTTCACATTCTACTCCAAAGGAACTGAAATAGGCTTACAGCCTGTCATCCCATATTTGGACAGCATGTCCAATCCATACTGCCTCTGCAAGAGCTGTATCCCACTTGGTGATCTAATCACCTCAATGCCCAAGAAATAACGCAGCTCTCCCAAATCCTTCATCTCAAACTTCTGCTTCAATAGCATTTTCACATGAAGGATATCTTCATCACTGTCACCTGTCATAATCAAATCATCAACATAAATGACAAGTAGCATAATACCTTTCTCTGTTTTTCTCACATAAAGTGAGAAATCTGCCTTGGAAATCTGAAAGCCAATAGTGACAAGATACTGTCCTATCTTGTCAGACCATGCTGTAGGTGCTTGTTTCAAGCCATACAAGGTTTTCTTCAACCTACAAACAAACTCAGGATGAACAGCATGCACATAACCTGGTGGCTGCTCCATATAGACCTCTTCTTGCAAATCACCATGCAAGAAGGCATTCTTTACATCCATCTGATGTAAAGACCATCCCTTTGATGCAGCCATAGCAATGACTGCTCTTACGGTTGCCATCCTTGCAACCGGACTGAATGTTTCTTCATAGTCAATGCCATATGTTTGTGCATACCCCTTGACTACTAATCTTGCCTTGTATCTGTTCACAGAACCATCTGCATTGTGCTTCACCTTATAAACCCACTTACAGCCAATTGCATTTTTACCTTTAGGCAAATGTACCAATTCCCATGTAGCATTTTCTTCCAAGGCATCCATTTCTTCATCCATGGATTTCTCCCATTTTTCTTTTCCCATGGCTTGCTCAAAAGAAGTGGGTTCTGGTTCCTGTATCACTTTGACCATATATGCATAGTGAATGGCTGTAAATCCATCATATTTCAGCCTATCCACAGGATACCTAGCTCTCATAGACCTGCGCAAAGTAGGTTCACTCCCAGGTGCTCTCAAAACATCCCTGGTCTTCCTTACTCCAGGTGTAACAATAGAAGGAATACCCAACTCATCATCAATGCTCTGCTCTGAGCCACTGGATTCACCATCCACATAAGAGTGACCTGCATTCACATCAAACATGGGCTGATCAACCTTCTCTTTTCCTTTTTGTGATACCTGTATACCACTATCTGCATTGCTTTGAGAAGATTCTCCTGATCTCAATCTGCCTGTCCATGGCAAAGAATGTGAACCACTGCTAGAGGACGCTCCAGGTCCACTAATATTTTGTGACTGCTGCTGTGAATTCTGTGCAGCATTACCATTTTGTGCATCTACATCATCAATCACATTTACTGGTTTATACCAGCTACTCATCTCATCAAAAACAACATCTCTGCTCACTGTAAAATTACGAGTAGAAGGGTTATAGCATCTATACCCTTTTTGCTGCAGAGAGTAACCAATAAAGATGCACTTCTCTGCTTTTGGATCCAACTTGGATCTCAGCTCATCTGGCACATGTACATAGGCAATGCAACCAAAAGTTTTCAAATGAGAAATATCTGGTTTCCTACCAGTATACCTCTCCTCTGGAGTCATTCCATGTATTGCTGCAGTGGGAGTCCTGTTCATTATGTAGACTGCTGTAGCAACTGCTTCAGCCCAATAAAAATCTGGCAAGTCTTTTTCATTGAGCATGGCACGAGATACCTCTCCAATATGCCTGTTTTTCCTTTCTGCAATTCCATTTTGTTGTGGGGTATAACTGCATGAATATTGCTGCTTTATGCCATGCTCCTGCAAGAACTTTGCAAACTCATTTGAGAGGTACTCTCCCCCTCCATCTGACCTTAGGCATTTTATTTGCAGACTTGTTTCTTTTTCAGCCATAGCTTTAAGGGTTTTGAAATGCCCAAAAACTTCACTTTTCTTTTTCATAAAATGCACCCAAACTTTTCTGCTATAGTCATCAATAAAAGTGACAAAATAATGATAGCCTCCAAGAGATGCAGCTTTAGTAGTCCACACATCAGAGTGGATTAATTCCAATGGCTTCTCACTCTCTTGAACATGTCTAGGAAATGGTTTCCTTGCCTGTTTTCCAAACTGACAGGCTTCACATACCTTATGCATTTCTGCAACCTTGAATTTTGGCAATCCTGCAACAATATTTTGGGCCTGCATTGATTTAAGTCGCTGTACATTAACATGACCAATGCGTTTATGCCAGATATCAATATCTGCAACTACACCGGTCCCATGTGCAAACATTGCTGCACTCAATTCAGACATGTCTGCATCCAATGTAAACATTCTGCCCTTCTTCTTTCCTTTTGCTATCAAGCGACCTTTATTTTTCATATCCTCAACAAAGCATCCATGAGGATTAAATCTGACCTGCAAGCCCTGTTCAACCATTTGACCAACAGAAACCAGATTCTTGGTGATATTCGGGAAAATGAAATACATCGGACAGGTATTTCATTTTCCCATCCTGCATAGACAAGGGAATTTTTCCAATCTGCACAATAGGATGTGCAGTATCATCACCAGTCTCCACAAATCCTGGTTTTTCCATTTTCCTTGCATCCTCCATCCATTCTGCATGACCTGTCATGTGGTTTGATGCACCTGAGTTAACATACCATACATCATTGCTTTCTTCTGCACTTGTCACAGAATTGTTCATGTGCTGCACCATAAACAAGTGCTCATTTCTGTCATCACCCTGTCTACTAGAAGATGCATAATTCCCTTGTTGCAGTTTTCCATTCATGATGTCATTCTGGTTTTTATAGCAGTCTTTAGCCATATGACCCATTTTACCACAGTAGTAGCATTCAACATTACTGTTTGCATTTTGGCCTCTTTGCCATCCACCACGACCTCTTTGGCTCCCCTTGCCTCTAGAGTTACCACGTCCTCCTCCATAGGTTTGGTTTTCTTGAGTTTGCTGCATATTTTGATTTCTGCCACGGCCTCCAAATCGGCCTCCTCTACCTCTGCCTCTACCTCTTCCAGCATTTGAGTAGAAGACAGCTTCTTTTGAAGTTCCTCCTGAAGAAGATGCACCACCATTTCTCTGCTCCTCAGAAATTAGAAGAGCAATCAACTCCTCAAAATCAGGAAATCTTACACGGATGGAAATGGATGTTCGGAACTGTGCATAATCCTTTCCTAGACCATTCAAGGTCACGGAAACTAAATCATCATCTTCCACTGGTGACCCAATGGAAGCAAGTGCATCTGCAATCTTCTTCACCTTCATGTGGTAGTCGTTGATGCTCATACTTTCTCTTTGCACATTATGCAACTCTTGCTTGAGCTGCATTTTCTTGGCTTGCGTATTTGTGCTATACATTTTTGACAAAGTATCCCATGCCTCCTTTGGCGTACTTGCATCCTAAATATGCACAATTATAGAGTCTGAAATACTGATAGACAGCCAATACATAACTTTCCTGGCTCTCTCATGCCATGCTTTAAATGCCTGCATTTGCTGTTGATTGGGAACATCAGGAAGAACTGGTTCTTCTTCATTTCCTGCAACAAATTCCCAATATCCTTTTCCCATAAGGAAATTCGTCATTCTAAACTTCCATGCTTGGAAGTTGTTCTTGTCAAGCTTTTCAGTGACAATCTGTGAAAGAGAATCAGATGCCATTACAGAAGACTGCAAAAAATTCTGTCACTGCAAAAACCACAGCTTCACCCTCACAAGGGAAAATCTGCAAAACTGGCAAAAGTGGTATTTGACCACACAGTCACTTCCTAGTGACGATTTTGCATCAACAGGCAACAGGGATGATTCTGTAACTCCCAATGTCTCTGCGCACAAGCATACAATGCAATTTTTACAGTAACTATTCACCGACCTGTAGAACAGTGGTTGCACAGCATAAAACTGAGCCTTTTCCTGAGTGCGTGCAGAAAACTTCTGCCTCCAAAACAGGCCCCGAAATGGCCTCAAATCAAAAAAACAAGGTCGCCAAAGGGCTAAAGCCCCGTCCCGCAGCATATACTGCCCTCTTGCTTCACCGCGAAGGGCGTCTCAACCTGAGACAATGCACTCCTGCACTTTCCGGCTGTGCTACCTGCAGAGATCTGCTTCCAAAATAGAAAATGAAAGCAACACTGCTCCTCTTACCAGAACACCGCGAGCTTGGCTTGCTTTCTTGAGCTCCTTACCATGAACAAGGCTCTGATACCATGTCAAGATTGTGGGAGAGAAGGAAGGAGTCTCGCTTGAAGCTTTCTTGCTTGCACAATGGGGGAAGACACACAAGGGTGGAGGCTGAAAACAGTTTTCCTCTTCTTAGTTGTATAAGCCAAAAAGAACTCTCGTACAAAGAAATAGAAGAACCCTATATATGGGTCTCAAAACAAACTCAACTAACTAAGGTGGCATACTAACTGAGCCACGAACTAGAGTAGATAAGGATAGCTATCATGTAGCTATTATTCATGGGCGGTGTACCAACCGCGTCTGCAACTGACAAGTCGGTGACATAAATACACAACGGTCACCCTGGCGTATCACAAGTGGAGCTCGATATCTCAACATGAGAAGCACTTAAACACTTAGTGATCATATATGAGAAAGACTTGTCCACCACCTATAATTGGATGCCATTCTAGAGTGTGCCCAAAAGCTAGAATCAAATGATTCAATTGATTTGAATTCCTTGAGCATGTAACCCAAATAATAACAACATATGATCCTTTATTGAATGCCTTTGTTGAGCCCATGTCCTATCACCACCTTGCAATCAAACTAAATGACATGATGCGTCAAAATTTATGATGCTTGTTGAATTGAATCGAACACTTCAATGCCCTCATAATCAAATTTCCATATCATTGTTTTATGATTGACTAGCACAACTATCAAAGTGCCACAAAAAGGGCAAAGCTTCAAGCTTCAAATTTCCAATTCAATTTAGTTAATCGGCCTTATTATCAAAATTTTCAAAAGAAAAATGCCAAAGCTTTGAATATTTAAAAAATCCATAGCATCAAGAATCAAATGGTGGCAAATCCAACACCGATTGAAAGGCTCAAATAGCTCAAATGCAATCACCCTCCTATGCTAGCCACCAACTCTTACCGAGTGGAAGAATGGAACCTACTCAAATTGGAGTTGAATGCATGCCTAATCAAACAATGATCACTCCAAATCCCATATTGTGATTTTGAGAGAATAAGGATACCTGCTTGAACATGAGTGCACAAAAATAGGAGGATTTCATCCAAGTAATAACCATCATCATCCTTTGAGTGTAGCTTCTCCTTCCACACCTTTCGTAAAGCAAATACGGCCGTTGGGAGTCAAATGCATCCTTGGGGGAGAAACCATAGCAAATCTAGAACCAATCATGTTGAATTCAGATGAAACATTGAGCTTTAAAGGAGCTCATGCTACATGGTGAGTCACCTTTGATCGGACGCCAACTTGAATCAAATACTCTTCCAATTCATCATTCCCTTGAATTGAATCATCCAAACTAGCTCCTTCCTTTTCTTTTGTGGTTATCAAATTGAATCAAAGGACCCAAAGTTCTCCCTTTCGAGCATACAAATCTAGGGCAATTGAAATCACATTGACAAAAACACTGGTAGTGGACATCACTCCCAATTGAGCTCTTATGCAGTCTATAAGTATCTCACTATAATGGCATCACCATGATTCCATGTCTAGATAACAACCAATTTTAGTATTGCACTTGAGGTAGTTCGAGTAGTTTCTATGGAGTATTCTTGGAAGTAACCAAATAGAGCCAAGGATCAAGTGTAGTGCAAGAATTGTTTTGATAGTCCCTAGAGGCCAGAATACTTAGACATTCAAATGGAGGTATTTGAGTAGGAAAACACCAAGCAACAAATTTGTGATCTCAAATGCTTTGGTAAGCTACCATAGTTGCATTCTTTACTTTTCTCTTCTCCTTGTAATATCACTAGATGAATTGGACTAAGTGTTCCCTCTTGATTTAAAGAAGATTGATCTGAATGAACTCAAGAAATTGTTGAGAAACATGGATCTAGAGCATGACTATGCTATGGAGGTTGAAGCTCATAAACAAGAAGGATGATGGATATGGATTAGACAAGAAGCATGAGAGTTGAGACTAACCACAATCTTGAGATGAAAAAGAGACAAGAGTGAAAGGACAAGGTACAATGGCATTGCATTGAAAATGATAGTGAACTACATAGCTTTATAGTTCCATGAAGGTAGCACTCTTCCCCATTATGCTTATGGGATTCAGGCACCTTTTCCTAGTTGTTTGCATTTCCCTTACCCAAATACTCGAGACAAACATGCATACAAATGAGTGCGATTGCCTAACTCTCAATACCCCTCCTCAATATCACAATCAAGAGGGCACAAAGTGTGTAGAGGCTTTAGTGAATAACCACTTGGAAAGTGTGGGCACACCACAAACATGGTGATCAACCAGAGGCTGTTGCAAACAATGCTAAGTGTGGGCACCAAAAACATGGTGGACATCCAGAGGATGTAATAAGGGCTTCACAAAGTGTACAAAGGTTATAGTGCCAAAAGTTACATGAGGGGTTTTACAAAGCTTACGAAGGGAGCACTAAGGCAAGTTAAGACTTAAAAGAGTCGATCAAAGTAGTGGAAATAGAAGGATTGGTGAGGCTTGCCATTCTCTTGATGGTCTTCTTCTTCTTCTTCATTTCCATGCTCTTCTTCTTCCTTCACAGCTACAAGGTATGCCTTCTGAGACCTTTTTCAGGCATGAAAAAACTTCTCAATGTGTCCAATTCTTTTGCAAAAATCACAAACCAAGTGGTCTTTCTTTCCATTGTACTTGTTCTTTACATACAACACTTGTTCATCTTTTGAAGTACTTGGCTCTTGTTTGCTTCTGATCTTCTTTTTTTCTTCTAACAAAGTGAGAGCGGAATTTAACGCCAATTAAAGTGCGGGAAATTTGCCGAGAAGAGCAAATTCAAGGCGAGAATTGGACCTCGTCAAAAATAGTAAAAATAGATTTGGAAATTTTTACAATCTACGTAAGATGCGATTTCAAAGCAGTTTTGAAGAGCACTCATGGATTTTTCATAATTTTTCCAAATGCCGGATCAAGCCAAAGTAAGTGATTAGCAGTGTGGGACCCCGAGCCAGGCAATCAAAAATTTTCAGAAGTTGAAATAGAGGTCGGGAAGTTGAAATGTAGGAGGCTAGACACGATAAAGCCAGAAAGGGCCAAAGGGCAATAAATCTTGGGCATTGGGCATGGGCCTTTTTGGGGGAGCCAAAGGCCCCCAAAAAAAAAAGTTTGAGGGGGGAGGGGGAGTGCCATTTGAAATGGTGCATCATGATGTTGTCGCCCCCCCATTGTTGGCAACGTTTTTGGGAGAGGACCATCTTGGGCGATGTCAAGAATCACGTGGTGGGGGGACTTGCTTGAGCTGCTGCGCCAAACACACACTGTATACACAAGAGGAATCTCACTCATAAACACACGAAGAGAGATGGAGGCCAAAACGTTTTCTTGCTAGTTTCTTCTTCTTCTTTCCCACACTATACAATGCACACAAAGTATAGATAAGATACAACATAAAGGAAAGTGGCCTACTAAGTCAAACAGTGAATAACTTGCTACACTAATTGACTCGCGCTATATCTTTGCTAGCTGTAGGTAGGTGTAACAACCTAAATATAATAAGTGATAAGTCAATGGCCATGTGAGTGTCATAATGACCACCAACGTGCTAAGTGTAGATGTGTAGGCCCATCTAGCCAGGCGGTCCATCATCAATGTCCGCACGTGTTGAGCTTGCCATCTCAACACTCCCCCTCAAGCTCAACTCTATCTCTGCAACTCCAAGTAAGCTTCAAAACTTTCGAAGCTTCTCTGCACCCAATGCCTTTGTGAAAATGTCAGCTATTTGATCTTGTGTGCTGACATATACCAGGTCAATCTCTCCTGCAAGTACCTTCTCTCTCACAAAGTGGTAGTGCACCTCAATGTGTTTTGTCCTAGCATGGAACACTGGATTTCTAGCTAGCTGTATGCTGCTCATGTTGTCACAATGAATGACAACTGGACCATCTCCTTGCATGTCCAAATCACCTAATAACTTTTGCAGCCATACCACCTCACATGCTACCATAGCAGCACCTCTATACTCAGCCTTCTGTACTCGATAAAGCAACTGTAGGTTGCTTTTTGCTGCTCCATGTAACTGCTGCACTACCAAGGGAAAATATGAATCCACTTGTAGATCTTCTATCTGACATGCTACTAGCCCAATCTGCATCTGTGTATCCAAAGACCTGTATGTCCTTACCTACCTCATAAAAAAGTCCATAATGTAAAGTGGACTTCACATACCGCAATATACGTCTAACTGCATCTAAATGAGGCTTTCTAGGCATATGCATAAACTGACTGACAAGATCAATAGCATAGCTCAAGTCTGGCCTTCTGATAGTCATGTAAATCAAACTCCCTACTATCCTCCTGAACATAGTAGGGTCTTCTATCTCATCTCCAACATCAACGCTCAGCTTCACATTTTGCTCCAATGGTACTGAAAGAGGCTTACATATTGTCATACCATACTTGGATAACATATCCAAGCCATACTGCCTTTGAGATAGCCGTATACCATCATCACATCTGATCACCTCAATACCAAGAAAATATCTCAGCTCACCCAAATCTTTCATCTCAAACTTCTTCTTCAAGAAGTCCTTAACTTCAACAATCCCATTGTCACTGTCATCTGTAATAATCAAGTCATCCACATAGATGACTATGATGACCAAACCTGCATCTCCCTTTCTCACATAAAGTGAGTGATCAACATCAAAAATACAAAATCCAATATTGACAAGATACTCTCCAATCTTGTCAGACCATGCTCTAGGTGCTTGCTTTAGCCCATAGAGCTCCTTCTTTAACCTACACACATATGTGGGATGCTCTAAATCCTCATAACTTGCTTGCTGCTCCATATACACTTCTTCTTGCAATTCACCATGCAAGAAGGCATTCTTAACATCCATTCGCTGCAAACTCCAACCTTTGGCTGCTGCCAAGGCAATCACACACCTAACAGTTGCCATCCTAGCATTTGGACTGAATGTCTCTTCATAATCTATGCCATATGTTTGAGCATAGCCTTTTGCAACCAGCCTAGCCGTATACCTGCTAACTGAACCATCTACATTATGCTTAACTTTGTAAACCCACTTACAGCCAATAGCTTTCTTACCCTTAGGTAAGGGTACCAAATCACAAGTCTTATTGGCTTCTAATGCAGCCATCTCCTCATCCATTGCTGCATCCCAATGAGCATGACCAACAGCATCCTCAAAACTCAACATCCTCAACTAGTTTCACCATATAAGCATAATGGTGAGCTGCATAACCTTCAAAACCAAATCTTTTAACAGGGTATCTGACCCTGGTAGATCTGCGTACCACCGGATCACTCAATGGAGCCTTTACATTACTATGAGCTCTTTGTATGCCTGGTGTCTTGACTAAAGGAATGCCAAGATCATCATCCAAACTCTTCGAACCGCTGGAATCTTTGTGAAATCCCAAATGACTGGTAGATGCATCATTACCATCCAACACTTACTTCTTTCCTTTTTCCTTCT
This sequence comes from Lygodium microphyllum, assembly GCF_053477565.2. Lineage (NCBI taxonomy): Eukaryota > Viridiplantae > Streptophyta > Polypodiopsida > Schizaeales > Lygodiaceae > Lygodium > Lygodium microphyllum. The sequence goes on from NC_141157.1 coordinate 125,673,586, forward strand.
CTGCAACACTTATAGATCCACCTGAAGGTGTGGGGCTACTCTTTAGTCTCCCAGACCAAGGGCTCACTGTGTAGTACCAGATGATGTTTCTGGTCCACTAAGACTCCGTGATTCTTGTTTATCTTTCTGCACATAGCTGTCCTGATCATTATCATAATCCAAAACATCACCAGTAGGTGTATACCAACTTTCCATCTCATCAAAGATAACATCCCAGCTCACTCTGAACTCACCTTGACAGGGTAATAACAGTGATACCCTTTTTGCTCTAAAGAGTATATAAAAAAAACACATTTTTTTGCCTTTGGATCAAGCTTCTTCCGTAGCTCATCTGGCACATGAACGTATGCAACACAACCAAATACCTTCAAGTGTGATACATCAATCTTCTTGCCAGTAAAGCATTCTTCAGGAGTCATCCCATGAATTGCAGCTGTGGAGTTCTTTTCATAATGTAAACAACAATATGGACAGCCTCAGACAAATTTTTTTTGGGTACATTCTTTTCAGCCATTAATGCCCATGCAACTTCTGCAATATGCCTGTTTTTTCTTTCTGCAACACCATTTTACTGTGGGGTATACCTGCAAGTAAACTGCCTCTTTATCCCATGAGTCCTCAAGAAGCCATTGAACTCATTAGAGAGGTACTCTACCCCTCCATCTGATCTCAAGAACTTTACTTTTAAGCCTGTTTCTGTTTCAACAGTTTCCTTAAAAGATTTGAAGTGCTCAAACACATCAAATTTTTCCTTCATGAAGTATACCCATAACTTCCTTGAACAGCCATCAATAAATGTGATAAAGTATTTGTTGCCACCAAGAGATACATTCTGTGTAGGCCCCCAAACATTTGTATGCACTACATCAAGTATTTTTCTACTCACTTCTCTATCATGAGAGAAGGGTTGTCTTGCATGCTTACCAAACTGGCATGCTTCACAGACTTTATGCAATTATGCAACTCTAAAAGAAGGCAACCCTGTAACCAATCCTCTGGACTGCATTAATTTCAGCCTTTGCACATTTGCATGTCCAATACGTTTATGCCATATTTCAATATCTGTAACTACTCCTTTTCCTTTAGCAGCATCCATTGCAGGAATTCCAACATCTAAAGTGAACATTCGGCCAACTCTACTTCCTTTTGCGACCAACCTGCACTTATCATTGAAGTCTTCTACAAAACAACCTTTTGCATTGAATCGGACCTGCAACCCCTGTTCTACCATTTGGCCAATAGACACTAGATTCTTTGTAATTGAAGGCACATGTAATACATCTATCAGACTCTTTGTCTGACCATCATACAAGGACAAGGGAACCTTTCCAATGTGTGAAATTGGGTGGCATGAATCATCACCCGTCTACACATAACCTGGATTTTGTAAGTCTTGCATCTCTCCAAACCATTCAACATGACTGGTCATATGATTAGGTGCACCTGAATCGACATACCATACATCATCATGTGTCCCCTTTCCTGTAAGTGCATTCATTCTGTCTTCATTCTTGGTGAAGACGATACACTCATTTTTGTCTTCATTCTATCGTGAAGACGATGCATAGTTTTCTTGCTGCAATTTACCACTGCGAATATCATCCTTCTTAGCATAACAATTGACTGAAATATGTCTTGTTTTGCCACAATAATGGCAAACAATAGCAGAATTTCCAAAGCCTCTGTTCTGCCATCCACCTCTTTCTCTAGAGCTCCCCCTGCCTTTAAAGTTTCCTCTGCCTCCAAAAACCTGCATTTCACCAAACTATTGATTGAACCTGTTTTGCTGGTTATCGCCAGCACGTCCCATACCACGGCCTCTCGAAGAGGATCTACCACGTCCCCTTCCTGAACTTGAGTAAAATGCTTGGACTTGTTCACCATTTCTTTCAGATGAATCACCCTGCATATTGATCTCTTCAGTAATCATAAGAGAGATCAGCTCATCAAAATCTGGAAATGGCTTCCTATATATACTGAAGTAACAAATGATTTCCTTGCCTTCTCATTGTTAAGGCCACTTAGAGTGGATAAAACCAAATCATCATCATCTGGCATTGCATCAATCGCTACTAAAACATCTGCAATGCTCCTCACCTTCAACACATACTCATTGACAGACATTTTTCGTTTCTTCAAGGCATTCAACTCTTGCTTGAGTTGAATCTTTCATGCCTTTGTATTTACTGAAAACATGCTCTCAAAAATTGTCAAAGCTGCATGTGAAGTTTCTGCATTCCTGATATGTCCCAACATAGTATTATCAATGACTGTAGATAGATAGTACATCACCTTTTTGTCTTTCGCATTCCACTCTTTCCATGCTTTTAACTCATCTGCAGTGGAGGGATACCCAGCTCTGGCTCCTTTTCTTCACCTGAGACAAACTCATAAAGGCCCTTTCCAATGAGGAAGTTCATCACACGGAACTTCCATGAAGGGTAGTTGTTCTTGTCAAGCTTCTCAATAATGGGATTTCCACTGTTCTCTGCCATTATCACAAAAACAAGGATACAACACAATAAGCTAGTCTTCTGCAATCTTTCACAACACGTGCATAGTAATACACCAAGCAACCTTTTTCACTGATTGCTCAATAGTATATGTAATTTGCAACTTGTTTGTAGATAAACCTTATGTTTGCTTCATGCAAACACCTCAAAAATTATAGATTCACAATCTGTAACATGCTCACCCACTTTTGGTCAATACAGTCGAAATCACAATGTATCTTGAAACTGCTGTCTACAACCTTGCGGCTCTAAAACGGGACCTGAAATGGCCTCAGATGCCCAAAATAATTGCAGAAAAGCCCTAAAGGGCCGATTTGCAGAATATATAGTGATCTGCTCGCACACCAAATCTCATAGCAATCTGAGATTTTCGCTCGACCCTGCTTCCGGTGCCTCCACAGGCACTATCCAAGAGAGAGAGTGGAAGAATGGGAGAGCTTCTTACCCATTGCTTGCTTGCTCAAACCTTGCTTCTTCTCCTTCACTTCAGCCTTTGAAATCAGCCTCTCTCAGTGGCGTGGCTCTGATACCATGTCAATAATCACGTGGTGGGGGGACTTGCTTGAGCTGCTGCACCAAACACACATTGTATATACAAGAGGAAGCTCACTCAAGAACACAAGAAGAGAGATGGAGGCTAAAACGTTTTCTTGCTAGTTTCTTCTTCTTCTTTCACACACTATACAATGTACACAAAGTATAGATAAGATACAACGTAAAAGAAAGTGGCCTACTAAGTCAAACAGTGCATAACGGACTACACTAATCGACTGGTGCTATGTCTTTGCCAGTTGTAGGTAGGTGTAATAAGCTAAATATAATAAGTGATAAGTTATTGCCCATGTGACTATCATAATGACCACCATCGTGCTAAGTGTAGACGTGCGGACTCATCTAGCCAGGTGGTCCATCATCAATGTCCGCATATATTGAGCTTGCCATCTCAATAGGTGAGAGAACAACCCCTTGAATGCATCATACCAATGGATTCCTCTGATTTCTCACATTTCCATTCTCTGCTCATGCAATGGACGCCCGGTTGTGCTAAGATCAAAAGTCAGTCAGTCTCTCTCCTCCTCTCTCCTCTAAGGGACTGATCACATGCAGAAAATCAAGAAGAGAATATGCGATGAAGGATGCTTGTCTGGCGTGGACCGAATTGCTCCAAGATCAAAGGGAGGATGAGGAGAAATTTCCAACATGGTCAAGGAACTAATGAGGAGTCCGTTGGCTGCCCGAAACCATTTTAAAAACCCACGCAACACACAAATAAGCAATATGCTCAATTTTTACAAAGAAAATCACATTGTTTTGATGTTTGATGGCTTTAATGATCTGCACCTGGAAAGAAAATTTGTATGAATCATGTTTGAAGTATGTTTGAGGGTTTTATATGATAAAACACAGAACCTGTAATCATACATAGTCGTAATTAATAGTTTAAAACCTGAGAAGTGTCATAAATGAAGGAAAATTAGGGTTTCTTCCGTTTTGGGTTGGGGAATGGAATTCATATGGGATAAAAAACCTGATAAAATCAATGTTTAGTCAATATGATCAATCAAGACACATAAATAAAAAATACCACATTTTTATGAGCAAATAAATTGGAAAATATAGGGAAAATAAGGAAAATTTTAGTTTTTGCATCTAAAAAATTAGGGAAAATACATTTTATGTTCGTGAACATATAACAAGGCTAGAGCATGAGGATTAAGCCTCAATTAAAAAGCCTTGTTTCTATGTTAGAGTATGTTTTTATCGATTTCTACATGAAAAATGTCATAGAAATGAACCCTAAACTTGTCCAACCATGCAAAACATAAACAATAGGAGGGAAGAGGGTTTGTAAAAGTGGTTAGTTGTGCTGAAAATGATTCAAATTTTGATCTATTTGTCTATGCATAACATATAGGATGGACTATTATTTAAGTTAAGGAGACTAATAGCACGAAGAAATTTGGTGCTAGTCTCTATCAATGCCGCACGTACGATTAGTTGGAAAATCATTGAAGGGTTGTTTTTGCACTTCACCTAGTTAGTTTCTAATGATAAAATGCTTGAGCACAGTGGTCATCCACACTTGCATTGAGCATAAAATGTTATCAAACATGGACACATTGCAATTGTTTTCCAAACATTGACCTACATGGAGTGTGTAAGGAAACCCAAGCTATAGGATAGACGAATGGTTTCTTGGGGCAAGCTTAGTAAGGAAATATAAAATCTCCTAGATAGTTCAAAATATATAAGAGTAGAGATTGTTCGTATGTTCTTTATGTCAGAGCAGCACATCAAGGAGCCAATCCTTGAGGTGTAGGAGAGCTGCAATGGAGCCATGGCATTCAGCCAGAGGGGTGCCTCCTTTATGTTTGTATTACGTTGGTGTACTACACCAAGATGTGTGGGATCTCCCTCTGAAGAGTAGGAAAGGGCAATAGTTGGACTACGTTTCACTACAAACACAATATCGATAGTAGTGATTAGGGCATTGTGTCCCTTGGATGCTCCTGGCCACGAGGCCGTGTGGGGTTGTCTTGTGAATGTTAGAGAGGCCTGGCTAGTAGTGCCTATAGCCAGTGTCATGCCCATTTTAGGTCCTGACAGGTGGTGCATTTGCCAGGAGCTGCTAATAAGTGGCGGTTGCCAGACTTTGGTAAAAAAGGGACTTAAAACTTATAACCTTGTCCATTAGGAATGAATTAAAGTATCTATAAAATGGGGTTTTTCCAGGGTTTCAAACACTTAGCTTTCCCTATTCAAAATCTCCTAATAGACCTATTAATTATGTGGAGATTGAATCCTCTAATAGAAATGATTTATGTAACGTGGAAAGTATGCATTTAGTGGCTAATCCATCCTCTAGCATGATGGCATGGGCCGAGGTTCCTTGGTGCTGGTCTCTATTCAAGAAACATTGTGCATGACCATTCATCAACCTATAGGATGTGCAACAAGCACATTGGAACCCATGGTAGTTTTGGAATCTCATGCCAAAGCTGTAACACCATGGGATAGTAATGATATACAATGGAATTTGCTTTTGGCTGAAACATCCCATGTGGTGGGTCACCATTGGAAGCCTTAGTTGTTCAGGGAAAGCCGTTGCTGAAAAGGCCCAACCCGCAAGCTTTAAATAATGCAGATATATTTGTTTTAGATGAAGGGAAAAAGCTCTTGCATAACTCCATTATGGAATGGCCTTTGAATGGGCAAGGTATGGAAGATCCTCTAAGAAAGGGTCAGCATGATATGTTGAAAGCCATAGGACTCCCTAGACCACTCTGTGAGCTCGTAGAAAGGGAAGTCCATGGAGCAAGTACCCTTCCTACACTGATAAAGATGGAAATGGA